>NC_060268.1:695095-695327 GCF_021613505.1 Equus quagga | reverse complement strand
ATGGGGTCATAGTAGTCAGCAGTGTCCTGTACATTCATACAGCAGGCCGCACCGTGCATGGGGTCGTAGTTGTCAGCAGTGTCCTGTACATTTATACAGCAGGCTGCACTGTGCATGGGGTCGTAGTAGTCAGCAGTGTCCTATACATTTATACAGCAGGCTGCACTGTGCATGGGGTCGTAGTAGTCAGCAGTGTCCTGTACATTCATACAGCAGGCTGCACTGTGCATGG
>NC_060268.1:680442-695085 GCF_021613505.1 Equus quagga | reverse complement strand
GCTGCACTGTGCATGGGGTCGTAGTTGTCAGCAGTGTCCTGTACATTCATACAGCAGGCCGCACCATGCATGGGGTTGTAGTTGTCAGCAGTGTCCTGTACATTTATACAGCAGGCTGCACTGTGCATGGCCTTGTGGCAGTCAGCAGTGTCATGTGGCCTAATTGTGTGGGCAGGTGTCAGCGGTTCAGGAGCCACATGGCAGAGAGTTCTCAGTCCTCATGGGTGGATGTGGCAGCTGAATGCAGGTTGTCTCTGAGGAATCCACTCCTTTGCATGGTCCATACAGGCATCCAGGGTCCTCCCAAAGGGCATCCTTGCATATCCTGTTCTGACCTGTCCTCCATGGATTTCTCCAAAATCCAACATTACTCTAGGTCCCTCCTTAATAAATGATCCCAATCCATTATCTTAGTATTAAGGAGAAAGTAATCTGATGTTTACACTTTAAAAGCAAAGTTTATTGAATGAAATTAATCTTGGATTGTTGACCTCTGTGAAGACCATGTTCTTAAGCCCCTCGCCCCACCATCAGAAGACTATGGGTTAGCAACTTGTGGTCCCACTTGGAAATGTCACAGTTTGGGGGAAGATTGAGCTAAATTCTGAGTTAGGACATCTGCCCTCTGAATCTAGATGCCTCTTTTGAGGTGGAGTCCCTCTGCAAGAGCCATTGACCGCAGCCACCTTCCCAGGGTGTCAGGAGGATGTGGATGAGTCTAGCTGTCCATGTGTGACTACAGAGGGAAGAAATTACTGTGACGGTGATTCCCTTATATGAACAGCAGCACTGATCTCTCAGGCTATCAATGTGGTCTTTCTCCTGTGGCCTCTCATCCTAACCCTGTGTATGTTTAATCATTGAGGGCTAGACTATGAAATTGAGTACAAGCAGGCAGTTCCTTTTGACGATCCCTTCGGCCCTGGAAGGGACCTTCTTAGAGCTGGAGCCTGCTGTGGCCCAGCACTGGAATGTGTTGTAAACCACCAGTGCTAAGAGGGCAGGAACAAGTGGCTGAAGCTGTCAGTCAAGTGTTTAAGTAACAGCGCTATGCGCAAATAGCATAGGCTTATAAAGAAAGATTATGTTGAATTTGACAATAGGTTCGAGTGGTTTTTGAATGACTTCAACCTAATGTTGACCTGATGAGCTTCAGAAAAATAGTCCTGCTCTAAAGAGCAGTCACTTCCCAGGAGGGGAGCTTCCCACGTTAATGGATGTGCCAACTTTATTCATTGAAAATGAAGGTCACAGGCTTCTGAATGACGCCTATGATCCTTCCAGGCTATTTTAATTGAGCTTTTCAGTATCATGATTCATTGAAAAGAAAAAGGAAGAAACCAGCATAGACTCATGTTTTGTGTGTGTGAGGAAGGTTGGCCGTGAGCTAACATCTGTTGCCAACACTCCTCTTTTTGCTTGAGTAAGATTGTCACTGAGCCAACATCTGTGCCCATCTTCCTCTGCTTTATGTGGGACGCTGCCTCAGAGTGGCTTGACAAGCAGTGCTAGGTCCATGCCTGGGATGCAAACCTGTGAACCCCGGGCCGATGAAGCAGAGTGCACGAAACTTAACCACTATGCCACCAGGCTGGTCCCCCAGCATAGACTCGTTTTTAGCCTTATCCCAATTGAAAAAAAATTAGTAGTACATTGAATTCATCTTTCTTAGGAAATCTGATCTTGTAGAACGGTCCTGACGTTAAACCATTTTCTAAAATGGCCAAAACCAAAGATTCCTACTTGGGTCTGTTTCATCAGCCTTCTGGGGCCCAAGTCTGGCACCAGTTGCTCCTTCAATTTCAAGCTGAGTTGAGAAATGATAATTTGAGAAGCATAGACCCACTGCAAAGTACATGTCCATCACACACTTCCACATTGCTACCCTGCCCCAGCCCCATGTACACAGGGTCCATCATCTAAAAATGGATATTGTGCTTTCTTGTCAGAATGTAAGTATTAAGCAGAGATTGCTTGGATGTGGGGACTAGTGGAGATAAGTCAGGGATTCGATCGAGGACTCAGCCAGGTGGACAATACATCTGTGTCCAGGAGTCAGCTGTGCGGTACCAGGAGCCAGAGAGTGCAAGGTGGCAGGAGCGTTGTTCAGGCCACACGGCACCCTGAGATCGTCATCTGGCCCGAGTATGTGCACCCTGGAGACCCAGTTTCATGAAAATCCTGGAGCCAGACTAGTTCAGAGAAAGCAGGAGTGCAGGTTGATGGTTCGTGGTGACTGCATGAGACCCTGAAGTGTTAGCTTAGACAAAGCTTCTCCATTTTACCTCTTACAAAGAACCTCCTAGCCATCCTCTCCCTACTCTCTCTCCCCAACCCAAGTGCAGTGTCTGTGCAGTGCATATAAATCGTAACGGGCTGGGAAGACGTTACTGAGACGACTTGAGTCAGTGCAGGCTTTCCTCCAGCACAAGATCTTATAGCCTGAGTTGAGTTAAACACAGAGGACTAATTAAGAAACGCAATTTGCATTATAGTGACCTTGGGTTGTTCTGGTTACTATTGCTGCATAACAAGCCACCCAAAAACTCAGTGGCATAAAATGACCATTTATTATTCTCTGGGACTCCACGGGTCGAGAGCTCAGACAGGATGCAGCAAGGACAGCGTGTCTCTGCCCACATGTTTGGGACCTCAGGTGGGCAGGCTCGAGGGCTGGGGTGACTTGAAGACTGGCGGCTGACGTGATCCTGAGGCTTCCTTCTGACATGTCTAGTCGTTGACTCAGCTAGTCATTGAGCTCAGCAGGCTGCTGACTAAAGTGCCAAGCAGCCATTCCAGCACGATGGTCTCAGAATAGCCAGCCTGCTTACATGGCGGCCAGCTCCTCCAAGAGCCAGTGTCCTGGGAGAGCCAGGAGGAAGCCACACGGCCTTTTCTGACGCAGCCTCATCCAGCGTCTGTTCCACAGTAAGGGAATTATTGCTTACAGCCCAGACGCAAGGGGAGGAGTCATAGATCCCACCTCTCCATGCGTCAGAGAAGGGTTATGAGTGCTTTAAAATCACGTCGTTCATAAAAATCAGAACTGTCATGAACAAGAGCCATAGTGGAAAAGGAAAACTACAGGGGTTCATACAACTTTGGTTAAATGAGTGTCTCAGTGACGATAAGGACGGTGAAGACGGAGGAGGCGTCTGAGAAGGTCTGTGACCATACCGGTGACGACTGAAACGCTTAAAATGATCGAGCTAGGAAAAGGCCAAGTTTGTTCACAGGGATGAAGGTTTTATAACTATATGCTTAGAGATGTTTAAAAACAGCTCCGTTTTCAGAATTCCTACAAAATAACTTAGAATTGCATGTTTTAAGCTTTCTAGGTTCTAACAGACTTCGCCTCTTGAAAACAATTGTTTTATAACCAAATGTTAAACTTTGGTTGTGAAACGCCTCTTCTTGGGAATGCAGCTGTGTACGACGCGAGGCGGGAGCTCTGCTGGCGGTTTACAGCGTTATGAGGATTAGCGCACACCCACCGCAGGGCCTTACGCCTCCATCAGCATCCTGCGGCCGCGCCCAGATTTAACACTGCATTTCCTTGAGCCTCTCTCTGTGCTGTACTCATATTTGTCATCACTTTTAAACATTTAAATTCCTAGGCCTGGATAGTCTCCTTGTTCGAGCGAGAGAAAATGCGTTCGTATTGTGTTTGCTCTTGGAGGAGCTCCGTGATTTCAGCCTGTGTCAGCTCCCGTTTCCTCTCTACAATAAGGAATTTGGGAAGAAGCCTGTATAACTTTGTTTTAGACAAAATCTCTTTCTTTGCTTTTTAAATGAAGAGACTATAAAGAAATGGGGCTCTTTGAGAAGAGAGGAGGTAAAAAGGAGTGACCTGTAGGGGCCCAGGGAGATTCAGCGGCCTCTGTTTTGAGCATGGAGCTCAGGGTCCAAGAGAGAGCTGACCAAAGCCAACTCTGAGGAGGGCTAGGCAGTGCAGCAGCTTGGAATAAGGGGCAGTCTAGAGGAGACAGTTAACAGCTCTACCCCGAGGAGCAGGACAGCAGCCTCAGAAGGAGGGTCAAGTCGCTTTCTGAGGCCCCGGGGCAGCAGCCTCCCTCAGCACAAGGGAAGCACACGCTTAAACAGTCAGTCCACCTGCCAGTTACACAGCCACCTCGCTCACGGGAAGGGGTTGTATTTGCTGAAGTTGGGCACCATGTCTCTTACAGAAACATGTTTATCAACGTGTGTGATAGTTTCCAAATTAAGAATACAGGAAAAAACGTGTGTGCGCCCCCATGTATGTATCCGTAGAGAATAAAACACGCAGGGAAATTATCTTTCATAGGAGGAACAATGGCAGACCTATTCTTGTCACTTCTGATCGTGTGCTACCCGGCTTGGATTCATTTCTGTTTGTAGAGTCAATAAAAGTCCTGAGTGAAAGCTTCCGTGGAAGCTTTTATAATTCAAATGCCGTCATTCATTCCACACCCAACCTCGACTTGGCTCCTTGGCACTGCCGTGGGGCCTCCTACCTTTGTTCTGCTCGGCACATGGGCAGGAGGTGGGGCCGAGGAAGATGAAAGTTCTTGACTCTAATGCCTCACAGGACAAGTCTGACAACTTTCAGAACAATGCAAATTAAATGGCCACGTTACACGTTTTCCCCAAACTGAAATGACTTCACCGGAAGTTGTTCTGCTTCTTGTAAACTTGCCAAATACCACCGTACCCCACTGGGGCAGCTCTGCTGAGCTGTGCTCAGTTTCGCGATGCTGCTGGCACATTCCAGGTTAGCCCTCGGGTTCAAGAGTGGACGGTGTGGTGTGCGGTACACTCCCATAGGCTTCCTGCTCGAAGGCAGCCTGCGTTTATTTTTAAATGTTCAGAAAGAAACAACTCTTCTTGTTTTCTGTCTTCAGAAATGGACAGGTTTTTTGATGATGGTGCTGGGATGGTCATCCTTGTTTTGTTTGAGTCACGGAGAACCAGACATGGCCGTGGCAGGAAGGGCCCGAGAACCTGGCCCTGCCGCCCACGACGGCACAGGAGGCTGGGGACAGCTGCAGCTCCCAGGCGCCAGGCCTCAGGAGGAGGTGGCACGAGGCCCTTTCCATTGCTGTGAGCAGCATGGCTGGTTTCTCTGAGTCATTCTCTTTTATAATAGACCTCTTTTCTTAATAAGCAAAATGTTAGCTTACATTTAGACAATAGCCAGGGAAAAATCAGCTTTTCAGTTGACCTCAGTTACTGCTAAGGTTTAGCTCCTGAGTTCTGGTCACCTGTGTGAACAAGCAATTATGGATGATCCTCAAATGACGGACACATGGTTGAGTTCTGATTGGTTGAATTTGCTTGTGGTCCAGTAGGTCTGAAATTCACTCATTCCTAAGTTATAACAGCTGCTGCTGTGAAGCAATCATATGTGGATTTTACAGTTTTCATAAGTTCTGAGTTTAAAGTATTCTAAATGATTATCTGGATTTTACAAACGAAAATCTCACAGATACATCATATTCTACACGATATGCATGCTTATGTTAGCTGGAAGTGCACACATCGTATTCTACAGGATACGCACGCTTAGGTTTGCGGGAGGTACACACATCGTATTCTACAGGATATACATGTGTATGTTTGCCAAAAGTATATACATCAAAATGTTAACTATATAACTCTTGGGGTGGTGGGAATTTGGAGGATTTATTTATGTTTTGAATATATATACTTATTCTACATAAGTATCCAGTCTTTTTTTAAAAAAAAAAAAAAAAAAAAGATCTGTGGGGCCAGGTGGGGCAGCACTGCCCGCAGGTCCCCAGGGCCTTCCAGGGGCTGCTGCACTCTGCCTGACGGGCTGGTGCACTTACAGCAGCAGCCCCTGCCCCCAACACCCCTTCAGTGAAGAGTCCTCTCTTTTCATGCTCTTCCCCCAACATTATTTTACAATAGAATCGCCCTCTGTGCTAAGACAAGGTATCCCTGAAAAGAAAAAAAAAAATAAAAAGCACAGAATTTCCTTTCCTTTTCTTAAAACAGTGAGCAACTCAAATATCTCATGTAATGTTTTCTACAATGTTTCCATGTGAAGGAGTCTTACAAGTTGGCCCCAAACAGACAGGGTGAGATCGCATCCCTAAGTCAGCAAGAGGAGGTCAGAGGTAACAGGAGCATGACGACTTCTTAGTGGATCGTGAGCTGCGGTGATGAGGCGTTTGACAGCCAGGACGCCCTGGGGCCCTAGTGGACTGCAGAGCCAGCCAGAAGGGACACTGGACTCAGTCTGCCTGTGGCTGCGAGCTGACTATCAGCTGTGTACCTGGCGTGACACTGATCAGGCCGGACAAGACTTCTGAATTCAAGGACTGCAGCTCAATCCCCAGTCAGAACAAACTGGGCTCCCTCTCTTCCAGCACTGTCTGAAAACTTGGCGCACCCTGTCCTTAGGAATCTTAGAGACAGTCTAACGTGACCCCCTCATTTGAGGAACCAGAACCAGGAGAGGTAATGGGTCAGCCCAGGTTCACAGAGCTGGTTGCCGAGACAAGGCCCACTGGAACAGATAAATAAATATGGTTGGGGCAGCCAGATGAACAAACGAACAACGGTTCCGATCCAAGCGGCAGCTGGTTCCAGATCTGACACGGGCTGCTCGCTGGATCATTCGGACACTCCTTGGTTTCCTCAGCACACGGGGAGTGGCTGCCTGTCCTCAGCAGGGGCTCAGACAGACGAGCCTTCTTTGTGGGACACACAGGGCTACTTAACAGGCAAACTGGACTGTATTTCAAGTGTATAAGAACAATTCTGTTTAAAGAAAATTCTCTGTAAAATCAGTAAATTTTCTGAAAAGTAGAATGAGCAACCTCAACTTACCTGCTATATCAACCCAAATTTTTGTGCATAAAATTGGCTTCACGTGGGTCTTGATTAAGTGAACTGAAGGCGTTGATGGCGCCTGTCCTTGTATGCACACACCACCCGGTAACCCCGCGAGGATGTCCACTCTGAGTCACGGTCACAGTGCGCTTACAGGTCAAAGCTCAACTTGCTGCGTGTGTCGTCCATGACGTTTTCCTCTGTGGACCGAGAGCAGTGTTTTACGAAGTCTCCCGCTGTGTGTACGTTGTTTACCTTGCAGAAGTGGGGCTGAGAGGGCAGGGCCCCTCGCCTGATTGAACTGGCCGGGGCGGGCATTGGTCGCAGCCCCCTGTGCGGGGGCCTGACAGTACACAGCAGGGTCACAGCTCAGATGCCCACCGGGGCCAGGTCCTGACGACAGGGGCAAAGCAAGTCGGGGGGAGGAGCGAGAGGGCTTCCTTGGGCGGCTGAGCCTGGACAGCTGGTGCCCCCACACTGGGATTTTAATGTAAGATCATGCCACTTGTTAATGTTGGCAACGAATTCAAATTTGTTTTAAAACATTGCAAGCGATGTCAAGTACAGCGTTCTTTGACCCACTGCTGGCCATTTTGCGGCTTCTAGATCCCTAGAGCGATATGTGAGTGGTATTAAATTGTGTAAACTAGTGCGTTTGTTTCCTAGACGAAGCAGAGTGAAAGACCACCTACCTTTTTATACAAATCATGCATCTTTCATCTTCGTCTTAGTCGCTGCTTTCCGACAGCTGTCCACAGTGCTGATGTCACGCATCTGTGCTGCAAAGGTCATGCTAACTCTGTCCTGTCTTTTGTGATTTCTAATTACTTCACACGTGCAGGTTTATATTCAGACTTCACTGGAAACAATTCCAGGGCGAAATCATATCTATTACTTCATCTATGCCAACCTCAAAGTTCAATAAATGTTCACAGTTGATATTTTTTTCAATAAAGGAAACAGAATAGCCTTTGCTGACACACAGGTACATAGTTATACGAGAAATTAGTTTAGCATCTGGAAGTTCCTGAATTTCTAGGCCTAGGCAAGCCGACCAATTCAAGTCTGTGGGCATTCTGCCCTGCTCAGCTGGGGAGCACTGGCCTGCATCAGTTTTGAAGAAGAAAGCACTGGCAAGACAGCTATGAGTTCACTATGTCTTTTCTAGAATGAAAATACTGTGGGATGCACAGTCCAGTGGAGGTGGCGTGGTCCTTTACAGCTCTTGACTGAGAATGGGACGTTTCCTGAGTCAGCTCTCGTGTGCAGGAAACCTCCTGGGATTCAGGCATTGAGAGAATGGTAACCTAGGCTCACATTCCACATTCACAAATCCGCTCTCCGGGCCATCTTAGAGTGATCTGGAGCGGCAGAAGCATGCGCTATAATCAGCCTTAGGCCAGAAGTGGGTGTGTTGTGGGGAGAAGTGGAGCCAGCGTGGAAGCTCCAGAAGTGACTGGCCGCTCTCTTTGTCCCTGTATGGAAGGGAGGAGGGGTGGCCAAGAAATGGCAGATACCACAAGCAAGTGTTTGCGGTGTCCTGGACATTGAAGTTACTTCATGCTGCCAGGAGCAGGCTACGAAGAGAGGACAGCTGGGCCTGTGTGCCAGGCTGCCCATGAGTGTGTCTGGAGTGGGCCTAGCGTCTCGTTTGAATTGGCCAGCACCACTTGAAAGTGAAGAAGGATAGAAACAGTTCCCTCTACGGGTCCCGAAGTCCACTGAGCTGGGTGTGATGGGGACTCCCAAGGCCAAGGTGAAGGGACCAGCTCTGGCATGAATTGACACAGAATTCTCTTCCGTGCTGGGAAATACTGATAAAATACTCAGAAGGGGTTTTGCTGGAAAAGTCCTGTCTCCATCTTCCTTGTGCTCACAAACTCCACACCTATGTGCCTCTCAGATACTTACTTACAGTTCTCATAATTTCCCCATGTTATTTGGTAATCCAACAGAAGAAATAAGTCATCAAATAAACAGACCACATCATCACATTAGGAAGCAGACTTTGGAATGCAAATAATTTTTTAATGCTTTGGTTACTAAAAATAGTTCCTTAACTTAGGCAAAGAATATTTGGGTTGAGATAAACATGAATTTACATTACTTGGAATATTTAGTTGTTTCTCTGATATTATTGTCACCTTCTATTCAATAGAATTTTTTGCTAAATCATGAAATTTCCTTATTCACTTCTCAGTGTTGATCCGGTTGCATCTTCATCTGCAAAGTTGTTTAAGTTGCTAATAAAAAGTGATATGGGAAATACAACTCATATATCCTTGGGATAATAGTGTTTACTCTGTCTGAAAGTTAATGTTAACTATGATGATAGAGTAATTTATATTTCCTTTCCTGATTGCCTCTTATCTTTCTCTCAACAGCCTTCACATCCATTTTTTTCTCCTGAAGCTGCTTCTGGTTGGAAAGTCACCAAATTTCATCAGGTAAGAAATACTAGATGTGAACCTGTAAACCTTGTTTCAAAAGTTTGGAAAAGCCAAAGATGCTGTGAGCATTGGGCAAATATCTAGAACGTAAACTGGGAAAGGTCCAGTGATCTTAGAGCAGTGGTTCTGCAAGTGTAGTCCCAACAGCGCCAGTGTCAGCGCCGCCTGGGAACTTGTTAGACAGGCGGATTCTCAGGCCTCTCTTGTGCCTTCGCAAACCCTCAGGTGATTCTGATGCATACACAGTGTGAGAACCACTGCTTTAGACGGGCTTCGTGGACCAGAGGAATAGAAAATGTCTCGTCTGGACAGACGGAGTTTGATGCACTGAGTTTGATGTCTCTTCTTCCTTTCTTTTCTCCACTGCCTTTCATCCTTCCTGGAGGACTGTCCACTCCTCATCAAGCAAGCTAAAATTTGCTTCACAGGGTCATACTTCATTACAAACACACTGTCTTTATGACAACTTGAATGCTATCTAATAGGAGACTCCATCAAAACTAGGTATTGAGTAGAAGTTGTCAACTCATTAGCTGGTCTAAATCCCTTTTTAGCTTTGAGAAGGAAAGCTTCTGTCATCACAGAAGACACACTTATAAAAGGTGCCCAGCTTGTAGAATAGTTGCCTTTTACACTGAATATCCACAGGACGCTCTCGGTACAAGTGAGATTAATATTGTTATGTGGGCTGGAAATGTTGAATTGTCACCTCTGAAGTCATTTGCAAAAGGTAGTGTTGTCCAAAAGGAGCTGTTGTTCTCTTGTAGTGTTTATGTTTGTCTCTGGAATAGCCAAGATCTTGAATTCTGGTAGCCAGCCTAGATAGCTGCCCAGCGGCCATTTCACCTACAAACATCCTGGATTTGGTGTGACCCTGGGAAGACCTATGAATTACCTGCTAAACCTAAAAAGGATATATATGAGGATGTTGTCATCCTGAAATGATTGCTAAATACTGCCCCCAAAGTGCGTTTGCTTAAGGTACTGTCATCTGTGAAGGTATACCTCATTTATTTGCCATAGCAGGTGTATTTCTTGAGCAAGTAGGTATCAGAGTCTCTAAGACTCAGTCTCCCTATTTGTAAAATGGAGATAATGGAGTCTACTTGTTGGTATTGTTGAAAGAAACAATGAAGATAATCCAGGAGCACCTGGCTCAGTAAATATTAGCCATGATTAAGGGTAATTTTATTAGGAGAATCATAAATTTAAAAATGTCACATCAGATCTCACCCTGTGAAAAACAAGCACATAGAGAAGAGATCGGCCGTCTCCCCTGTGTGATTTCACCATGACTACATTGTATTTTCCGTCAAGATTTGTTGTTGCTGTCAGTTCCCTGTTCTCTCCCCTCCTAGTTCCTGGGCCTGGCCCTCCAGAAAGGGGCCAGGTGGAATCAGAGACGTGATAACATACATGATAATGTGTGGAAATCCATCATCTGTAGCCGTCTGTAGGGCTAAGAGAGCACAGGCCCCAGCCCTCAGAGCAGAACCCAGAAGGCCAGCCGGATGGCCCACGGGCAGCGTGGTAAGGTCAGGACCTGAGGACCTCGAAAGGTGGCTGCCTCCCTGGCTTCTGTCCAGCTCACAAAGCAGAGCAGGTGTCCAATTGTTAAAGATTTAGAAGAGGACGTTTCCCCAACCTTCCGTATAAGCGCTAATACAAACAGGAAAAAGCCGTATATGATTTTGGAATCTCGTTTGGCATAAGTGTAAATATTTCTCACAGAGAATATGCTGGAAAGGCACAGGTCCACATATGACAGATTACTGCATGGGTGGCTCCGGTGAGAAGGGACGCAGCGTAGGAAAGGAGACGCTTGGAAGGGAGGTATGCAAAACTTTAGGATTAAATAAGTGTCTGATTAACAAGAAATTTCTGTTTGAATTAGTGGCACAGAAAAATGAGAAACATCTGCAATCTGTGCTTATTTTGCTGGTCAGAAACACAAGTTCCCAGGTCCTTTGTTGAATTGTTTACTTTGTAAAGACACTGAAAACAAATGCCTGTGGTTGTTGAGAAGAGTGTAGCTGGATTTGGAATGCAAATGCCTCTAAGCGGCCCATTTCAGAGCTTTACTTCCTGCCCACTGAGCTTAACACTTGAGGAGTCGAAGACCCACAGGCCCCTTCGAGATTTAATAGTAAATTTTTGAAGAGAGAGAAGACCAGTTTTCTTCATATTCTTAGATAATTTTATATGATCCTTTATATGCCAACCCACCTCCCAACAAAAAATGATCATCTAAGAGAAGGGGGTCTGCAGAGACGTGGCCCACTTTTACTATGGAAGCAGCGGGATGTACAAGTGAGGTCGTTTTCCTTTATCATTTCTGAGGAAGACTCAGTTGTCCTGAACGGTTCTGAGGACAGGATAGACTGGGGGCACAGAGAGGGGCTGTGGGTTCCTCAGTGCTGCCACATGCCTTTGCTGGGGCCCACACTGGTCACCAAGGGGGAGGAAAGCAGGTGTTCCAGGCCAAGGAGGCGACCCTGTTGTGATGCTGAGGGGACGACCCCTCAGAATTAGTTCAGGCCAATGCCCTTCTGTGCCTTTTATCCCCTTAGGACTGAGCCGAGGGAGAAGGAGGAGGGACAGGAGGGAAAGGAACGTGCAGAGAGCAGAGGGAATGTCCCGAGGGAAAACAGATAGCCAGGGTAGCTCCTCCCTCGGCCACCTGCTGCTCACCTCAAGAACTTCACAAGAAAGTGAGTATGGTGAGAAGTCAGGTCTCAGGGAAGCCTTAGCCCCGACTGCCCATTAGCATGAACTGTATCAGCGAACTTCTGCTGTCATGCTGAACTCCCAGGATGCTCCTGCCAAGCCAGCCTCACACTGGTCTTTGTATTCAAGTTATGGTGATGGACACAGTCCTATGTCTTGTATTTTTTCCTTTTACTTTGGTGAGGAAGGTTGGCCCTGAACTCACATCTGTGGCCAATCTTCCTCTATGTTGTATGTGGGACACTGCCACAGTGTGGCGTGATGAGCCGTGTGGAGGTCCACACCTGGGATCTGAACCCACGAACCCTGGGCCGCCAAAGTGAAGCGTGTGAAGTTAACCACTCTGCCGCCGGGCCAGCCCCCCATGTCTTGTATTTTTTTATACCCAAGCTTTTAAATACAGGAGTGTGGCCCCCTCACCTCACAGGAGGCAAGGTGGAGGGCAGGTGACCACTTGCCAAGACTATCATTCTCATAAAAGAACCAAAGAATCACCATTTAAGGGTCAAACCACAGGCCTGCTGTCTCTCTAACCAAGTCCCCTGACCCTAAAATGACAGCTAGGAATCGTGTGGAGGGAAAAGGGGACAAGGTTGCTTTCTGTGAGGTGTTCCCAGAATCCCGCAAGAATTAGATGTTATTACATTCATCCTCCTCTTCAACCTATTGTTTATTTTCTAATTAAAACATCTCTTTAGGTAAGTTCCCAAAGAATTACTAGCCACCGTGTGACTTCACACCTTCTTTTATTTGTGCAAAAACTGCCTTGATCAGTCTTTGAGGAAGGTCCCTGCTGTGCTCGCCCTGCCCCGTCCTTGGTGGTCTTGGGGACTTCTAGCCTCTCCGCCTCGGCCCTCGTGGTTTCGGCTGAAAGGTGCCGGAGGCCCCCTACCCTCCGTCTTTCTGTTCCCTCCTCTGGATGTGCCTGGAGTTTACTGACCTGAAGTAGCCCAGCATAGAACAGGCCACAGTAAAAACTAAGCATAAATATTCACACAACCTGAAGAACTACTCTAAAGGTCCCTCTTTTCTGAGATCTACATGCATTTTGTATTATTAAAGTAAAATACAAACCTGTTGCTTTTATGTAAGATAAATTTGGCCTTTCTCGTCACAGTATGGAGCCTATAAAAATATGTCCTTTGTGCCTAGAGAGATGATGTCCATCAGCCACTCTAAATGGCTACCAGGAACCTTTTTATTAATTCTATGTTATTGTGGATAATGGCTTCAATTTTAAGATTTAATTTATTATTTAATTTTAAAATATAGCTTAAATTTTAATTTTAAGATCCAGAGACAGTCAATCTAAAGTAGAAGTTTAGAGGAAAAGCATTAAGGCCGATAAGCGATGCTACATTACCTATGGACTTGAAATGATTTTTGAAGAGACAGGCTGGGAACATGAAGCCGGCTCTGCCTGCTTTCCTTCTGGTCTTGCATCAGCTGCAGGGGGGCCACCTGGCTCCCGCCTCCTGTGCAGCTGCTCCGGGCTGAAGGAGGGGGATTTCCCCTTGGCATCCCAGGTGAGGCCTGTGCGAACTGTCCTTCCTGGGCTTGCTGGGTGCCTGTCAAATTGTTTCCATTCTTATAACATTTTGCAGAACTTTCAGCCTTCTGGTCACAAAATATTTTCTTTGTGAAGCCCTGGGAGATTTGCTCTCCCCCTCTTCACGGTGGCGGGGACTCAGAGCTTGCTCATGATTTCAACGGGATTCCACTGCCCAGACTGCAGAGCCTGCAGCCGCGCTTGGAATCTGTCTTGTCTCTGCCTTGTGTTTTCATTTGCAGGTGCCTGGAACTGTTCTCTTTCCTCTTCTCTCTTCCTCCCTCCCTCCCTCTCTGTGACAATCAGCAAGAGCTCATGAATGAGAGCTGCATCTTTTTTGCACATGAACCTATGAACCTATCAGAAGATGTTCCCAAAAGAGGCAAATCCCACCTTAATTCAGACTATTTCCCATTTGGTCACAGGTTCTTTGAGAAAGTAGATGTGCATAGAGACCCCCGTTGGCACCAGGCAGCTGGTGGCAAGTGGGTGTGGCCATGAGCCAGAGCTGAGCCTTATGGTCAGCAGTGGGCAGGGGAGCAAGCAGCAGACTGGAGACCAGGGGAGTCAGACGAGCCAGGAACCAGAGTAGGCCTGGTGCCCAAGACCAGGAGGAGGCCCTCAGGGGGAGCACTGAGACCGGGAGGAGGTGACAACACATTGAAAGGAGTTCTCTTAAAGCAACTGCAAATGTTAAGTGGGGTGTGGTTTGCCTGAAAATTCCTGTGTCTTCCAGCCTCGAGCATACTTACCTCGTCTCTTATTTTGAAACACAATGCTTTAAAAATTTTTTATTCTGTAAAATTCAACATGTGACCTCCTCTGTGACAGAGCGTCTCCTTTGTTCCCCGTAAGTGAGCCCCACCCAATGCCTCCCTCCACCTCTAAACTTGTGTCCCCCATCTTTTCTTTGACCCTCAGCCTGGGCCTCGGTGTTTCTGCTTTCCATCATCTCCATAGTCTCTAAGCGCCTAGATCCTCGCGGCCTCGGTGTTTCTGCTTTCCATCATCTCCATAGTCTCCAAGCGCCTAGATCCTCGCAGCCTCGGTGTTTCCGTTTTCCATCATCTCCATAGT
>NC_060268.1:619406-680432 GCF_021613505.1 Equus quagga | reverse complement strand
ATCCTCGCAGCCTCGGTGTTTCCGTTTTCCATCATCTCCATAGTCTCCTATGCCCAGATCCGAGTACTCTGGGGACAGGAACTCCCAGTATCAGTCTCGTTCTCTGGCCATCTTTTCTGGCCTGTTTTGTCAGCGTTGGATGGAAATGTGTCCTCGTCCTCATTCCGTCCTGCTCGTGGATGTGAGGCAGGACCCCCTCCCGGAGCCTCTCCTGCCCACTCCAGTAAGCTGTTGTGAGAATTTGACAGAATCATGCAAGTGAGAGGATTACAAACGTTAAAGCATTACAGAAGGTGTTGTTATAATGAAACGTGGATCCTGGGCTCACGTTGGGGTGGGGCTGAGCCTCCTCCAGTCCTTCTGCTTGCGTGTGTAACCTCTGGTGAAATACTGATAATCGTTGCTAAGTGGCTCAGGCTTCTTCACATCCTGTGTTTCTCCTGTGGCTTTCACAGGGCAGGCCCGTCTGCCGTGAACTGATGCTGCTGAGAAGGGTGAGGTGGGAAGACACGTAGCTACAAAGGACCTGGGGGCTCTGGTTAAGTGAGACGTCTTAGATCTGAGCTCACCGCTCCAACCCAGAAAGGAACAACAGCAACGATGGTACGAGACCCGTAGTACAGTCAGCTGGCGGCTCAGCACCGTGGTCTCATCACCAAAGTTCCCCTTCAGCCAAGTTCCGTCTCTCGCAGCCACCTTATCAGGAACATCAAATTTAACTGAGGTCCTACTGGCTCAGTGACATCTCAGCACATAGTTCTGCTTATGAAATAGGCACCAAACCCTACACCAAGTAGACAACCATGAGGAATCCACAGATTCTTCCTTAAGAAACTCACATGCAGATGAACACACACAAAGAATGTTCACTGTGGTTATTGCTGCAGGAGAGGTGTGTTCAAGGTGCCATGGGAGGACAGAAGATGGAGCAACGTGCCTGACTCCGTGCAGGAAGTCAAGGAGGAGCTGGCACGTGAGCCGGGCCTTCAGGGATGGGCAGATGTTCAGAGCAGGCTGTGGGGCCCACCCAGCTGGTTCAGATCCCGACCCTGCCACTTCCCAACTACACAACGTGGCTGGTTACTTACTTTTTGATGCCCGGTGTCCTTCCTCCACAATGGATGTGGTGGTACTGACTGAGCCGCCTCAGGGGTCACCGTGAGCAGAAGGGAGTCTAGGCGAGTGTGGCCCTCAGAACAGACTCCGTCGTGTGGTTAGTCTCTCCTAAGTAGCAACCGGTGTTGTTGCTGCTACTGCTCTTTGCTAAGTCAACAAGCAGGAGAGAGCCTCCTGGAACTCTGGGAGACCTGGAGTCTGAATCTGAGACTCATAAGATCATCATCATCATATCAATAATAAAGCTGAAATTTATGTGCCAAGCACCAGACACTTTATATATGTAGCTTGACTCAATTCTCATAACAATTTTGAAAATCAAAAAATTTACACTGAAATATTAATAACACCACAAAGAATACAAAGTAAGTGAAAAATAGGTGGCACAGATGGTGGGTGAAGGAGAATTCCACAATGAGGGATGTTTGCGATCTAAAGAGGCAGAGTCAAGAGGATGACCAAGGCGGGCTTAGGCCAAGCAAGGGCCTGGGCGTGGTGTGTCGTTCACTTTGTTTCTCTTTTTCTAGTTTTTGTGTTTGTTTCCTTGCCTGTGCACTGCCTCTAAGCCGGGCATGCCCTTTCCAGTTTGCTCCAGTTCCACCGCTCCTGTCTCCCCAGCCCGGAGAACGTTTGCATATTGCAGTGGAGGCGTTGGATAAGGATCTAGAATTGGGTTTGGCGACTGCTCACATCCAGCCGCCGTGGAGGTGCTCTTAGATTCACGGTCCCTGTAGCACCCTGAGTAAGCTATTGCTATCCCCGGTTATGGAAGGGGAAACTGAGTCGACAGAACCAGAGGCACCAAAGCAACGAAGTACATGGGGTGCTCTGAGACTCATTTGGCTGGAAGGGAGGGTCCATACAGGGGAGTAATATGAGGTCAGGGGAGGAGTCGCAGGACCTCAAAGTCCGGTCTGAGGAATTTGAAGGTTGAAGCTGGTAAATGACAGGTTCCCTCTTCTTTACGGCTCCACGGGAACACCTGGCTGGTCAGACAGGCTGCTCTGAGGCGGGGCAGGTGCAGGAGGATGCGGATGCTCGCTTCTCTTTGGGGAATTCCCCTCTATTGCCAAGGACAGCCCTGATTGCTCGTAATGACACAAGGGAGGAGGGACCTTCCGATAAACATGCTCAGTTGAGTTTTCTTCATATGTGTAAGATCATTTTCGAGAAACCAGCCACCCCGTTTCCCTCCCTGGATTCCAGTCCTTGAGATCTGGCTAATATTTAAGTGTTACACTGCAGAGTGCCCTCAAAGTCAAGAACAAATTCCTTAACCTTTGATCCCAAGAAGTTTTCGTGGTACTGCACCTGTGTGCCTCGCTGCACTCCCAGGATGCACACCAGCCACCCCGACCCAATGGCTGCTCTCAGGAAGGACCAGATTTCCTCCAGAGGACTTCACAGACCACACACCACCCCTCCCCTCCATAAGGCTCTGCACTTACTTCTCGGGCACGACTTCTCACAAGAATTTGGGTTTTTCCGCATTAGACCGTAAGCTCTGTGATGATGGGGACCCTTGTTCTCCACAGATTCCCTGCATCTCACGCCTCCCAGCACAGAGTCAGCACTCCACACTGCTTGTCAGGTGGGCAGGAATCGCTACATGAGACACCAGTGTTCTTACCCCCCGTCCTTGCTCTTTGTTGGACCCTTGCAGGTCACTTCTCCCTAATGGTTCGCCTGACCCTGGACCCCACCACTAACCTGATGCCTGATTTCCAGGTCCCTCTGCAGACCCGACGTGCTCCCCGTCCCGTTGACAATCTGACCGTGCACACACTCGCCACCGCTAAACCAGCAGAGCTTGTCTTCTCTCTCCTTCCTGGTGGCCGTCCTTTACCGGAAGCCACTGATCCTTGCCGGAATTGTCACTGTTACCCACGAACATTCCTGGGTCTCATAGTTCCCATTTCCCTCTCAAATCCAACAATTATGTCTGAATGGACTTGGCTGGAAAAAGAGATGGGGAGAGCCGTAACAACATCTTGACTTTACAGCATTGTCGGCCGTTCCTGGAGTAAAGGGAAGTGTCGTGCATGCAGTGTGTGTGTGTGTTTGTGATACATCAACCCACAGCTGGGGGTGGGCTGGCTGACTCTCAAGGAATGAGCAGCCTGGGAAGAGTGTGGACATCTGCCTGCTCAGTGGACAGGGCTGGGCCCTGGCCGGGCAGTCCCAGCTGTAGGGGCTCAGGAGGAGCTCCGCCCAGCAGGCCAAACCTGGAAGTCCAGTACCAGCAGTAGTAATTATTTGAGAGCCTAATTGCCCACACCTGTGAGCACTCCCCACATTTGGATCACTGTGCTAAGCACTTTACTCAGATTATTTCAATTATCCCTTACACCAACCCTCTAAGGCATTCTTATTACTCCTATTTCACAGCTGAAACCACGGAGGCACAGAGGAGCTGAGTAGCCTGCACAAAATCATGCAGTGAACGCTGGAGCCGGGATTTGAGCCCGTGCACTCCAACATCAGGACCATCCAGTGTGGAACGGTTCAAAGCAGGCGTCCTCTGATCACTGAGAGTTAGAATGTGGAAGATCACAAAAGAAGCACATATTTTATAATAAACTCTCACAACTGGGGAATGTGGGAGAACCATCAGGTCTCAAGGAATATGTAATGGAGAAAGAGGAAAGATAGGTAACAGTGTCTCCCAGCGTGTTGCATTCTCAGCATGTTTATAACTTTGTAAATGTATCCATTATACATATAGGGAGATCAAGGGAGCAGGGGGCTGCCATGCACGGTGCTGCATGTGAGGTGCTCCGTGGAATTGTGCAGTGTGCAGCCTGCTCAGCCTTACGTGGTGGCCCCAAAGGCAGTCTTCTTTATATCCATAAATTAATGTAGGGGCCCAATGGAGACCTATTAATGGTGCGTGAGCTGGTGTGGCCTTCAGAAACCAGATAAAACAAAACGTGGAAATGATAAGCTGGCTGTCACAGCACCATGGCAGGCAGGTGTCTGCAGTCTCTCTGCAGCTCCTCCGCCAGCATGCCTTCCCCTTCAACTCTCCTGGTGCCGCAGAACTCGCCACTGTCCCGACGCAAGCTCCCACACTCCCCGGAGCGTACAAGTGCTTCTCTCTCCCCATCTTTCTTTACTTACTGCCCCTTTCTTCAGCACCTGGACATTCATCCCTCCATCATTCATGCATTCATTCAACAAACATTTTTGGAGCACCTACAATGTCACAGGCCCTGCAGTAGACGCAGAGGGACAAAGAGGAGCAAGGTGTCCCTCACCCTTGGGTTGCTAACAGTCTAGAGGAAGAACTGAATAAAGTGAGTGCTCTCCAGGAAATTTTGTAATCATTCTCTATTTTCCCAGCTAGAGGAATTCTCATGTTTTGGAAGCATTTACAGTGCATATCTTCATGGGTTAAATAACAATTTGAAACACTTAAAGCAAAACAAATACATTGTAGAGAGATGTAGAAAATATTTTGAAAGCTGTGAATCAGTAAGTTTGTGTGTCTGTATCTTTCCTGGGTTCATTTTGTGCGGAAGTGATAAAATGCAGGTTAAAGTTCCGTGGATTTTCTCCAGATCCTGGCTGGAGTCTTTCCCTCACATCCTGCTGTGTTTCCAGGACTTCGAGTCTGTGCAGCGCTTAGAGAAGTTCGGTTGAGGAAAAGAAACTTTATTTCATTCTAGCCTGGAAATGACTTCTTTTCTTTCATTAAATGTGTGAGGTTTGAATCAGACAGCTATACATAGTGAGAAAATAATTCCATCCCCAGAGACAGAGAGCAGCAGATTATCTCATGGAGACTACAGCAGGTGAAAGCCTTTGAAAAGCCCTCTGCTATGATGCAGAGTCCCGGCCGGCCGTGCGTGCTCCGTTCTGAGACGTGAAGGCTTCTCTGAGTAGACTGTGAGCTCCTTTAGAGCAGAAGCCATGTCATGTTTATTCGTCCGACCCAAGCACCCCACGTCAGGCTCGATGAGTATGTTGTGTGTACTGGTCAAAGTGGAGGTCTGTCCTCCAAGGGCTTGTCCTGCTCCCTTGTGTTCTGGAGAATGGGCCATTCGAGTTTGTCTCTGGTTGGGTTGGTTTTTAGGAGGGTCCAGGCACGGAAGGGGAATTGTTTTGCTTCGTTTTTAAGACATGTCATAGTCCAGTAGAGACCAGGATGAGATCAAGACCTCGTCCATCAGGAAAGCTTAGATGTTGACCCACTGATTGCCCCACTTGATGAGCAGAGCCGTTCTTTGCTCTTATCTTCCGTGTGACTAGCACTCAAGAATATAGTTGTGTTCCCAGCGTTAGTGTGTTTATTACTTGATGTTTTGCAGTTTTCACCTCAGGAATTGTTAGGAGACGGTTCTGTGGCTCCGGACCTCACATCTCTCCCAAGGGCTGTACAAACAGTGTTCTGAATCAGCTACGGGGTCAAAGTACAGACAGGAAGTGGCTTGTGAAGCCAGGCTTGGCCTGAAAACCCAGTACATATGCATCTCATCTTCAGTGGGGTGTGACATTCGACATCACCACCCTCTTCCTGCCCAACTGGGCCTTGGCGTTGGTTTTGCCTTGGAGGCAAGAAAGGCAACAAAACCATGAGAAGTTTCCCTTCCAGAGCACTTCTTAGGGGAGCTTGGTGCTTTACCAGACATTTGTGTTGCTTAGCATTCGTGACATGCTCCTCAGTCCACTAGCAAGAGGTTCGAGGCGGAGTGAACACATTTCTTCTCGACTGTATTTAGAGCTCGCAGTAGAAAGGAGTAAAAAGATAGATGATGAAGCAATACTCCACACATATTCTTTGCTTTCTCCCCTTTCCTGTAATAACTTCTCAACGTAATGGCTCTCATATACATTTCAGAGGATTTCCATTTTATTATGTGTTGAATCATATAGTGTCAGTAAATCCATCAGAAATTCTCATTCCCCACTCGGACAATGTGGCCATATTGATTCAGAAAGAAACCGAGACATCAAGGAGACGTGCTGGCCACAGCTGCAGGGGCTTTATTATGTTCATTTGCCTCGTAAACTTCTCTGTCTGCCAAACGAAGACGGCTTAAAGTTGCCGGGCATCTTGCAGGGCTGGGCTGCCTTCAGGTGCTGTTGGGAACTGTGGTGGGGATGCTCTGAGTCTCCTTCCACACCCACACCGAGTCCCCCGCGTTTCCCGTCGTTGCTGGTGTGGGTGGGGGTGCTGCATCAACTCTGCCTCGGGGTTCTTCCACGCAGAGTGACACAGGGCCCGACTGACCTGAAACGGACTCCTAGGCTTTACAGTTAGGCATTTGGTGGTAAAGGAAAGCTTTTTTTGTTAAAGAAGTATGTAAGAGGGGCTGGCCTGGTGGCGTACTGAAGTTCGTGTGCTCTGCTTCGGCGGCCTGGGGTTCACAGGTTTGGATCCTGGATGTGGACCTATGCACTGCTCATCAAGCCATGCTGTGGCAGCGTCCCAAGTACAGCATAGAGGAGGATTGGCACAGATGTCAGCTCATGGCCAGTCTTCCTCAACGAAACAATCAAAAAGTATGTAATATACTCAGGAGCTGTAGCTTTTAACTCCTGCTTGTGCATTATTGTTGTTTTCCTATCTTTTGGTCCATCACAATGAACAACATGGTTCTTCCTGAAGAGCTGGAGAAATGTGCCGTCGGTTCCACAAGTCATGAGCAGACGCTCCTATGAACCAACTCTTCCTAAAAGTCGAAAGTCCCTTAGACACAAAGTCAATATGGACTGATTTTTGTTCTCATTTTGTTTTCCCTGGTCTCGTATCCTCCTGCTAAACCAGTTACAGTACGGACGTCTACCCTTGGACACTAAGCGAGCTGCTGTGGATACAGGAAGGACCTCAGGCGTGTTTGGGCTCTTTCCTCCAGATTATGTAAAACTGATCTTTCACCTCTTCTCTCTCCTGTTGAGGCCAAACAGTAACTCATTCATTTATTCACTCATTTACTAGCTTATGGATTCATTCGTAGCATTTATTAAGAACCAGTTGTTTGCCAGGACATGAAAACAATAGGAAATAGTGAAGATCCCAGCTATTTACTTGGGGAGATGGTATCTACACACATGGAACAATTTAATTCTAAGATTTATTTGAAGTGTGTGAAATTTAGTTTTAATAATGATAACAGTTGATATATACACAGCATTTACTCCTCCGTGTGTTTTATATATATTAACACTGTATTAATCTTCACAGCAATCTTCCCAAGTAGCCACTATTATGATCCCATTTTACACATGGGGAAGCTGAGGCACAGAGAGGTCGACTAACGAGCAGCTAGTAAACAGCAGAGCCAGGATTTCAATCCAAGTGGTCAGGCTCCAGAGTGCAGCCTCTTTGGCCCCTGCCTACTGTGTGCATACATTTTACATAGAATTAAAAAGGTGCAGCCTGAGGTCGCTTGGGGAAGCTGTCAGTGGGAGATATGGCTTTTGAGCAGAATCTTGATGGTCCATGATTGAGGCTGTGAAGGGGGTGGACCTGGGCTTCTGGGAAGCAAGAAGAGCAGGAAGGAAAGCTGGGACTTGGAAATGAACGTGGCATGGCAGGAGGAACGACTGTCGCACAAAATGGTGTGAGAACATTGTATATAGAGCCTTGAGCCGCAGACGTACAAGGCAAGCAGAAATCCATAGGAAGTGTGTAAGCAAAGAACTGAGTCCTTCACAGTCACAGCGCTGGAGGAGGCTTAGAAAGCGTCGCTTCCAGGTCCTGCTGTAACCCAGGCTCTGAAGACCCCCGGGGCTGGAATGACTCCCAGTGTCACTTGCCTACTGGCAGAGCTCAAGTAGAGCGCGGCTCTCCCGAGTCATCGTTTAACGCCAGTGCCAGCGTTCCAGGCCACTCTGGAAGACCCACCTGGCAGAGGCATTTGGCTCAGCTCAGAAGGGAAAGAGGCAGGGTGACCGTGAGGCCTCATTGTAAAGTCCAGGTGAAGCACCAGAGACCCGGGCTCGGTGGAGGTTGTGAGAGCCTGATGGATGTCAGTCAAACAGGGAGGGAAGGAGCCAGGGCCTGCTGTGGACGGCTCTGCAGAGTAGGGGAGATGGGACAAGGGGCCGAGCGGGCGTGGAGACACCCCGCTGAGCGGGAGGGAACTGGTTCTCCTCAGTCCACACGGCACCTTCTGCAACATGGTGGTCAGATCCAGGCCCTTTGCAGTTTTCCCACTAGCAGTGCTGTTGTCTTCAGGGTGAGGGCACGTCCTCGCCAGGACTGCGGGAGGAGGTTCAACCCGGTTTACTTGGAGGCCCATTGTCTGCCTCACCCTGGTCTCGTTTGGTGGTTTCTCCTGCTGCCAGTCAGCCTCAGGCATGTCCACTGCCCCAGAGGCTGACCAGGATGGTGGTAAAGGGTGTGAGCTCTGAGGACGCGTGGCCTGAGTATGAACCCTGCCCTAGGACTCTTGCAAATTGCCCCGGTTCGTTGTGACTCAGGTTCCCGCTCCATAAAATGACGCTGGGGTCAGTGCTGCAGTCCAGCAGTAGTATGTGTGGAGTGAATTAGTGCACATGAAGCCCTCGGAATAGTGCACAGATGCAGCAAGCACTCGGTCGACAGGGCTGTGACCGCTGCTCGTCCTTGGTCCTCTCTGCTCCATTAGGTTCCAGAGTGTCTCTCTCTAGGGCAGAGAGATGTGGAGAGGGGGCCTTCCTTCCCACCAGGCACCCGGCCCTGTGGCTGCCTGTCTCATCTACCTTCCCTAGCACAGGTCGTCCTAGCCCCGGGCTCCTCGCCGCCTCTGAGTCCCTCCCCAGGAGACACCCGTCACCCTCACATGCACACACACAACCTGAGGCTGTTCCCAGGGGAAAACGACCCCTGTCTGCACTCTGTGCAATCTCACAACGTGCAACTGTGATTAGGCGCCAGCATCACCCAGGAGCCCTCTGCCTGAGCAGCTCGCCCTGTTCTGGAGTCCGTCTAGCTGAGGAGTCAAAGGTGTGCTTCTGAAGCAGCGCTGGGAAGGGATCAAAAGCAGAGGCTCGAGAGGACCTGGACCTGGATTCAAATCCAGGCTTCTCGTTCATGAGCTCCGGGACTTTGAAGCATGTGGCGCCTCTGAGTCCTGGTTTCCTCACTTATAAAATAGGAATATCGACCCCTATCTTGCTTGTGAGAATTAAAGGGTATAAACGTTTGGAAAGCACAGCAGCTGGCACACAGCAGGTGCTCAGTGAACTCTGGCTCCTTCTGTTGTTACTGTTGTTACTATTATTGCTGCCGTGGCTCCATCATCCTCCTAGCTGTAAGAGCAACACATTTCTCTATCATGAAGGAAAAGACTATAAAGCTGCCTCCAATTATGAGTACACCTAATGCTTAAAATGTAAAGATTTTTAAACAGATCTTGTTTTTGGCTTTAATAACTGAACCAAGTTATTGCTGCTGCCGAGAAGCGAAGTCCAGCATTAGAAGCTGTCAGAGCAAAGTGGTGGCCCCACCATAATCTTGTTGTGTTGAGCTGGTCCTGAATCTTGCTCCTTGGGCTGGATGTGCCAGTTGGCAGGGCCTCCAGCCGTGTATTTCAGGCACCTCTGCAAGGCCCGTGGGTCTCAGTGCCACGGCCACAGAGTCCCGAGAGGATGCTCCGAGGTGAGGCTGCTGCTTGCCTTATTTCTCCACATTCTTTATAAAGATGTTGTTGGCCACGTAGCAGCTTTTAGCTTTTTTTATAGCTTCCTGTGGTACACAAATAAGCCAGGCATGAAAATTTCCAGCTGTTGGTTTCATCTGAAGCTAAAATTTAAAAGTAGAGTGAGGTGACATCTCTAGAAAAACAGATGAAGTGGCCGTGAGGCCCCTGAATCCCTGAGGGCCCTGTGCAGATGAACCCAGACTCACGCCTGCCCCGAGGAGGGTGCCCTGAGGGTGCTCCCCGCAGGTGTGAGCTGCAGTGCCATTCTTGTCCTCTGGCATTTGACGGAACAAGGCAAGGCTGGGTTTGCAGCAAGAGGGCCATTAACCCCCTGCTCCCTAGTCTAGGGCTGCCGGGGCTAGAATTCTAGCAGACTGTCCGTCACACGTATTTTCTCTCTTTTTATTATGTTCTCCAGCATTGCTGTTTTCTAGCTTGTGCTGCTATTTCATGTTTTCTCTTCTGATTTGGTTTTAAACATTTTAAAAGATGAACTTTTGTTAGATCCTAACACAACTAAGCACAGAGAAGTTAACGATAACGTGTTGTATAGGACTCTGCTTGATTATGTAACAAAAATCGTAAATTATAGACATGGGGGCAGAAAAGCTGCCCTCCACTGAAATGTCTTCTCGGATCTGCACGGGTGGGACCCAGGCAGGGATGGCCGTCCTCCCACTCCTGTGCAGTCAGGTTTGCTCCCCCACAGCTACCACCACCCCAGCCCGCCCCGAGCACTTGGATGTGCTGCTGTCTGCCTGTCATGGCTCTCACCTGAGTGTTTTGACTGATCTAAGCTGTGAAGAGTTAAATGAAGGAATTGAGAGGCTCGTAGGCTCTATGGGAAGGCCAGAGAACCAGACGCAGAACCCAGACGGAACAGAGGCAGCTCGCAGCCCAGCTCTCCTGCCATGTGAACGGGAGGCGGCAGTGCTCAGCTCTGGTGCTGCCATCTCTGGGGACTACGTGCTGTGGCTGGTACCATCACCACTGAACAGATGCCACCACCACCAAAATGAGCCCTAAGCTGCCCAGGCCTCTCTAGGTCACTCATTCCAGTATTAGAGCCCCAGTGGGCATACCCGATTGGCCTCCCACCAAACACACAGTGGGGATGTCCCCAGACACAAGAAGGGGCTTCGGATGACGGGCAGCCAAAAACTGACATGCCTTTACTGTCCCTCCCGTCTTCCTCTGCCTGCCTCCATTCTACCTTAAATTTAGTGTAAAGCTTCTGTTTTTTCTCCAAAAGTCTTTTTTAATCCTTATAATATTGTTATTGAAAAACCAAATGTCTTAGTCTTGGCTGCTGTAACAAAATGCCATAGACTGGATGGCTGGAACACAAACATTTATTTCTCACGGTCCTGGAGGCTGGAAGTCCAAGATGAAGAGGCCACAGATTCGGTGTCTGGTGAGGGCTGCCTTCTTGTGGGTCCTTACATGGCAGAGAGAGCACAAGCCCTGATCTCTTCGTCTTCTGGGGGCACCAATCCCATCGTGGGCTCCACCCTCACGTCCTCACTAGCCCTAATGCCCTCTCAAAGGCCCGCCTCCAAACACCACCCCATGGTGAGCGGGGCTTCCAGTGTTTTTTATTTGAGGGGGACACAAACATTTAGTCCAGCGCCAAGGCTCAGAGAGGTTAAGTGACTGCAGAAGGTCATAGGAAGTGCTTCTCACTTCCGGGTTTTCGCTCCATGCACAGGTTTTAAACTACTACTGCCTGTTCTGTTTTGGTTTTTATTGTTGGTTTTCACTGGTTTTTTTTGGCAATGGAACCTTTTTTATTTTCCTAATGAAACTTTACAAAGAATTCTGGGTATCTAAGGCAGGTGAAAGCAGAGCTGCTGGGGTTGAGGAGGCAGGGAGAACGGAGCCCCGTCTGTTCCGCCTCAGCCTCAGCATCCGGAACTCACAGACCACCACGGAGCTGTGAGAGTGGCTATGCCGTCCCCATGAGAGAGGCCGCCACCATCCGTCCTGTCACTACCCCCAGCCCGGCTCAGAGACAGGAAACAGCTCGGAGTTAAAACAGAGAATTGACCATTCATACGCAAATTCCTCCATGGCCGTGGCCCAGCATTTCTCAAAACACGTTCCATAGGATATTAAGAAATGAGAAAATAGAAAAGCCTTTGTTAATTTTGAATTTCTCACCTTAGCTGAATATATGGAAAGCGATAGGTTTGTAAGAGTTAAAGACTTTTCTTGCCTATAAGGGAGAATTTTAGAGAGTATGGACAGGCTGCAGAAGAGGCGTGGTGTCTAGAACTTTCTGAACATCAGAGCAGAGACCTTCCTTCCGCGATGCGCTCCTGGGCCGGCCTCTTGGACGTCTTGTTTGCTTTGCCGCTAGATGCCCCCTGGCTGCCAACTGTTCTTGGAAGCAGGAGCGGTGGGTTCTCTCCAGCCGTTTTTCTTTCAAGGATTCTTGTAAAGCTCATGGATCCCAGAAGAAAGGCTGAATCCACCCAGAGAGGTTGACCCTGTGTCTGGAGGATCTGGTCTACACAGCAGCACTCCTCTGTCAGGCCAGGATGTAGACAGCGCGGCTCAGAAGGCCTCGGAAAAGCCCCAGGCCTGGGTGCTCTCAGGAGAGTGACCACACCCCTTACAACTGTCTGATTAGAGGCTGTACGCTCGGCCATGGGGGAGCAGTGAGGTGGGGGGGTCTGCCTCAGACTCACTCTGCTCAGGTCCTGGCGACGGTGCATCCACCCCCAGGCGCTGGTGCATCTCCACAGCTGTGGTCAGAGCTCTGCAGGAGAAACGACTCAGCTGGGAGGAAGGTGTCACGGCTGTCTCTTCCCCGTGGACCACGGGAATCTCTCTTCTGCTCTATTGAAGACGACGTGCAGCTGACTATGAACCTGCCACCGGCCCTGGTCACCTTTTGCCTCGAGTGACGCTTCCTCGGCCGTGTCTCTATCTCACCAGCTCATCCTCGCCTTCACACATCACTCGCCCAACAGAGCCTCGGGGTTTTACTTTTAGGATAAAGTTGGAGTAATCCTGGGGCCGGCTTGCTGGCATAGTGGTTAAGGTCACACGTTCCACTTCAGCGGCCCAGAGTTAGTGAGTTTGGATCCCGTGCATGGACCTATTCACTGCTCATCAAGCCATGCCGAGGTGGCGTCCCACATACAAAATAGAGGAAGATGGGCACAGATGTTAGCTCAGCAACAATCTTCCTTGAAAAAAAAAAAATTAGGAGCCAGCCCTGTGGCGCAGCGGTTAATTTCGCACATTCCGCTTTGGCGGCCTGGGGTTCTCCAGTTTGGATCCCAGGTGCGGACATGGCACTGCTTGGCAAGCCATGCTGTGGCAGGCCTCCCACGTATAAAGTAGAGGAAGATGGGCAGGGATGTTAGCTCAGGGCCAGTCTTCCTCAGCAAAAAGAGGAGGATTGGCAGCAGATGTTAGCTCAGGACTAATCTTCCTCAAAAAAAAAAAAATTGGAGTGATCCTAACTACTCTGTCGTTCTGAGGGTTGTGGTGAGAATCGATCCTATGATCATGTTGGTGAGGACCAAGATTAGCCCATGCTGCACCTTTGTGCTGACTAGAAAGAGGCACCCCTCTGGACATGTGCAGCCTTCCAGTTCAGGCCTGGCTGGTGGCATAGGCTAGATTTCAGCCCCACATGCCCTGGCAGCCTGTGCAGCCTGCCCACCTGCCCACATGCCCACCTGCACACCTGCCCACATGCACACCTGCCCACATGTACGCCTGCACAGCTGCCCACCTGCACACCTCCCCACCTGCACGCCTGCGCACCTCCCCACCTGCACGCCTGAACACCTGCCATCAGTAGATGTGGAAGAACTACGGAAATGGGACATGCTTGCTTCAGGCTGTGTTGTAGAGCAGTCAGGGGTGGACCACATGGGTCTGGTCTCATTGCTGTCTCTGCCACAGCAGCTGTGTGACCTGGGCAAACTCTGTGACCTCTCTGAGCTCCCGTGTCCTCGTGTGTAAGAGGAGGATGACAGTAACAAAGATGTGAAGAGTAAGGGAGCTAAGGCCTGAAAAGTACCCAGAGTGTAGTAAGTGCTCAATAAATGTTAGCTGTTACTATTATTATTTTAAAGCATGGAAAATTGGACTTTTTCCCATTATTGTCATTTTTATTCTAACATAGATCCAATGTTCTAGCCAAAGTAATCCTCTGCTTCTTCTCTACACAACCACACACTTTGGCCGTCTCCATGCCACTCCCAATGCTGCTTCTCACCAGGAAGTGGTGGCTCCGCCAGCGTCTCTCTTTTACCGCTCGCTGGTGCCTTCCCAGTCACGTGCATCTTCCTGTGGCATTACTGGAGACTAGCTACTGGAGGCTGGTTAGTACCTGATGGTACAATGCTGAGTGAAAAAATAAAAGCAAGGTGCAAAATTGTGTATTCATGACCTCCATTCTGCAAAAAAATAATTAAAAAATATATACACACAGGCAGTCCCCACTTTGCATAAGCTTGACACACATGAATGTCAGTTACCGTGGGTTAGTTCAATAACAGCATGGTCTGAGTTCCCGTTACCCGAGTCTATCAATTGTGATTGCATACAGTAAGACTTTGCTGCCAGCAGCTTGGTCCACAGACACCGCATGAATGGCAGATGCAGGCCCTGATGGGTGAGCCGTCACATCACTCCTCTGAGTCTGTCCGTCACTGGCCATCGTGCACCCCTCCTCAGGTCACCTTCCGGCAGCAAAGTGTGTGGCTGTGTTGGCTCCTTGTCTCCAGTGATGAACTCACATGGCATTTTTTAAAATGGATAATTGAAAGAGGGAATTTGTCAACAGTGACGAAAACGCGGCAAGGAAATGAACAGTGATAACAGTGGAAGTGAAATTTGAATCAATGTTGAGGGAGTATAGAAGTAGCTGACCGTGGGTGTCACAATGGGCTGTTTGAGGGCCTCTGGAGGCAGGGCCGAAGGAGCCGAGGGGAGGCAGAGCTGACATGGATGAGGAAAGTGGTTGCACTATGGGGAGTAAGTGTCCAGAGGAAGTGACACTGGCAAAAGAACCAAACTTTATGTCAGCGGGACTGTTGGAGATGTTTCACCTCGTTGAAGGGGCGAAGCCAACGGTGTTGGAGGCTGATCTGGAGCTGGACGGGAGTGTGACAATCTGCATGGCCTGGAGAAAATGCTCGCCCCGTGTGGCCGCTCACACAACGAAAAACAGACAAGCACTATTCAAACCACTTCTGTAAAGCTTGTTACAAAGATGTAAAGCACTTTAATTCTCAGTGTTTCTAATATTTTAAATTACAGAGTACTAAACATTAATTTTACCGTTTTCTATTTCCCTATACATTTATAACCAACTAAGAGAGTTTTTAATATTTTGACAAGAAGTTTTAAAAGTCACAGAACAATTGCATTTTCCCCATTGGTCATTAAAATGACTGTTCGTGGCTTCATCTTGCACGGTCACATTGACAGTCGCATCATGCAGTGACAATGGCCTGTCCTTATACCCCCACAGAAAAAACAGACTTGATTAAAATAAATAAAGAGTTAGCATGGGTATTAGAATTACAGCTGGTTTTAATTTTCTCCTCTGAAATTTTCTACACTTTCAAATTGCTCTATAATTAGTACATATTACTTTTATAATCAGAGTAGAAATTGTCATTTATAAAAACATTTGGTTTAAAATTCAGCTCCATTGAGATGTAAGACAACCTTGTTGGCCCTCTCTGTTCTTGGCTTGGGGCCCTCCCCCGAAATATAACTAAGTTGCCTTGTTGCTGACATGTAGTTCTATAGAGGCATTTGCTTTGTTGTCTGTGGTTGTTTTAAACCATCTCAACTAGATTGAAACTCCTTGCATGGGAACTGTGTATTTCCAGTGCTCCCTGCCTTCCTCTGGAGCCCTTTGCAGTGTTCTGTACACATGACAGGTGCTCAACAAATATTTCTAACCCATCTCTCAGAAACCTGCCAGCAGTTGCTGGAGAAAATTACCTCAAAAGCAGCAAGCAACACATTAGATGATATCTGAACACATTTTAAGAAACTTCTTATAAAATAATTTAGATGTTCTGCTCATTTAATTAGAAGTTAAATTTTTCTTTTCAGACAACACAACAGTTGAGAATATAGAGGCCCCTAAATCATGATGGTTACAGTTTTGGTTTCCATAGTAACTATAATTCAGCCTCAGAATCCTGACTCATTTCTTTGGATTACAACAAATGGGGCTAAATTTTTTATCTATGTATTCCTATAAAAGCAGAGTTATGATTGCTACAGAAACCATCATTTCTATTTCTTAAATGTCATTCATTAAAAATTAACAAAATATCTCACAGATGATTTTTTAACATATGACCTTTGTTAAAAATATATGAAGTGCAGTGAAAGACGACATCTATGCCTTGCTCACCTGACCCTTCTCACAGACTCCCTCTCCGGGGCATCCGGCTCAGATCGGGGCCGAGGGACGCAGGCAGAGATGGCAGGTGTGCCGTCTCACTCTTCACTCAGTATAGTGCACAGTGCGTGTTGCAGTTTTTAACTAAACCACCTTCTTGTTTTTCTCGGTTTCCTGATGAATTGCCTCTCTTTGCACTGCCCTCAGCTTGGTGGGACATATCGGGCCTGTGTCCCCACACCTCCACCTGCCAGGGGGAGAACGGGGCAGAGGGGTCTGTGCTGCCAGTGAACAGCTCCCAACACCCTTCTGACCCCGAGAAGGTTTTTGCAGTGCCCTCTCTAACCCAGCCAGAGAAAGACTGTCTTCTGTCTGAGACTTGATCGCCCACCTTTTCCTGAAGAATGTGAGCAAGTGAAAGCACAAAGTGAATTCTCATTTCAAAATATATCTAGAATTTTGGCTGCACCCCCACCTTTTTGATAAGCACCCCCCTTGCAGGCTTACTGAGTTGTACCTGTCACCACGGGAAATGACTTTTTGTAGGGCTGTGTCATGCCAGCTGGCGGTGGGCTGCTGCCTTAAATTCCCACCCCCCTCAACAGCCTTTCCTCAAGTCCCTGCCCGCAGCCTCGGGAGGCGACAGCACACAGATGTGCCCCTCGGGGCAGCTCCTGCTTCTCCTGGCAGCTCCAGTTGTTCTGAGTCCCTCTGCCCTGCTGGGGCCTGTGGGCTACGTTCCAGAAGAGGGTAATCTAGACTCCCATTTCTGGATACCAGGAAACTTGTTCGATATTTTAAGTACAAAACTGAAGACGGCAATGGTGAAATACGTTTAATGCACGATCGTGAAGCCCACCTCTTCAGCTCTGTGAAATTTCCATCCTTCCTTCCAAGACTGGAGTCCCCACGCATTTTGAACAAAGGTAGGGCCACATCGTCTGGCATATGCAGGTGTACTTTTGGGACAGCAGACAGGTGTGAAATGGGCACACCAGAGTGAATTATCGGGGGGCCCGAATGAACCTGGAGCGTTTCTCGTATCTCTTGCAGAGCCTCGTGAGAGCAGAAGTGAGGCCCTGGTTAGCCTCTTCCGCAGTAGGCACCCAGCTCCCGCAACACTTGGAAACGGGAAATGGAGCCAAAGGGTCCCTGCTGTTTGCAGGTGAGGACTTTGGTCAGAGCTGTTAAGCAAAAGCAAAATTGAGTGTTTTGAACGTTCGCTCCTTCCTCTGGAGACGGTGCGTGAGGGAAACTGCCGGACTCGTGTAGAAGAGAAGGAGCTGGGTGACACGCTGAGGAGTTCCTCTGGGCGATCCGCGTTCCATGGGGGGCCTCCCCCATGCTGGAAACCGGAAGAGGGAGCCAGTGGGCCTTCCTGGGGCTTCAGTATCCCATCCTCGTTCCATCCCCAGAGTCCACGTGGACCAGTAAACCAGGTTCTCAGAAGAGGCCGATGAGGCGAGGCTGATAAACGTGTTGGAGAGTTTCTGCAAGACATCTTCCCAAAGCCGCGTCAGCCCCTCCCTCGGGGTGCCTGGAATCCCGCTATGAGAACTGCAGCTTGGGCTCAGGCCTTATTGCCAGAGGGTCCTCTTGAAGCCAAATTTGTTTTTCCCTGGAAACTAATATATGTTGTTCTTAGCTCCCATTTCTCTGGATTAGTTTATAAAACACTCCGACTTCCTCTTAACAGAGACTGGGGATAGGATCCTGTGGGACGATGGAACACGGGACTGGTGAATCTCTTTGTTTCCTAATATTGGCACCTGAGCTAACATCTGTTGCCAATCTTCTTTTTGGTTTCTTCTTCCTCTCCCCAAAGCACCCCAGTACACAGCTGTATATTCTAGCTGTGGGTCCCGCTGGTTGTGCTATGTGGGACGCCACCTCAGCATGGCTTGATGAGCGGTGCCATGTCCGCGCCCAGAATCCCAACCAGGGAAACCCTAGGCCGCTGAAGTAGAGCGCGTGAACTTAACCACTGGGCCACAGGCCCGCCCCTGAGACTGGTAAATCTTGATTGTGTTCCAAAGGATGAAAGCGAAAACTGCTTCCAGTTCACCAGCAGTTTGAAGCATCTTCAGCAGTGTGAAGCTTCGCCCCTGGAGCAGAGTGTCAGGAGGAAGAGCACTGTTTGGAGAGGAGGCCCGGGCTGGACCAATGTGCACGTCCAGCTGCCTCTGCTGAGGAAGGAGACGAGAGGAGAGGCTGTGCGTCGCATGAGGGGAGGGCGATGCTGTGGGTCAGGCCCTGCTGCAGAAGAGAAACTCCAGCGCTTCTGCTCGTTCAGACTGTGGGTGTTCAACATCTTCAATAAACAGCCTGCTTTCCTTAGAGTCTCGGGCAACAATGGGCCTTCACCATTCTGCTTTTGTTTTAATACTAAAATAGTGCCAATAGTTAATAGTATTTGAATGTAAATGGATATAAGTTCCACAACCTGGAATTTATAGTTCCTCTTTTTCAGAGTTTACAGAGTTTTGCATATTTTGGTTTGTGCTTATGAAAAATGTTTTACTTCTACTGGTATTGAAATCATAGCCGCCCTGTTCTCTGTAGCTATGAAACGTTCTGTCTTGCTGCTGGCAGAACAAATGTTCTTCCTGATGCCCTCTCGCCCTTTTGATGAAAAAGCAGCCATGGTGAGAGACAAGGCCGGCCGGGAACTGAGAGCTGCCGTGACTGTTGTGTCTCCTCGTCACAGTAATTCTCAGCCCAGACTGCACGTCAGACTGAACCCAGCAGCTTTTTTAAACTGTGAGATTTTCAGGGGGAGAGCCTGCTGTATGCATGTGTGTGCACGTGTGCATGTATGCATGTGCTGCATGTGTTTGTGGGCCCTGTGTGTGCATGTGTATGCGTGTGCATGTATGCACATGTATGTGTGCATGTGTGAAATTCCACAGAGAATCTGATGCATGGCCAGAATCAGGAACCCGCCTCTGCTGACAGCAGGGCATATTTGCAAACAGTGCAGTCTGGGGCCGGGAGGTGGTTTAACCTCTGTTAAACCGGTCCTTACTATGTCTGCTCCTGCCAACTCGTCAGGTCAGAGCTTTTAGTGTGGCCTCTCTGCCTGACAGTTCCTCCTGCTGCTGATGTGAAAATTAGGAGGTGTGGGCTCCTTCGTAAGCCACCGTGTAGCTGGAGGACGTGGTGTCATCCGTCATGACTTTTTCAGTCACTGCTTTGCACAGAATAGGGCCGTTTTGCTTGGGAGGGTGATGGCCTGGGCTGCACCTGAGCCCCAGGGCTCGGGTTCAGCAGTGACTCCTCTTTGACCGTGAACAGGCAGCTGCGTGGGCTCGCTGGTGGGTTGGGGTCACTCTGAGCAGAGCTGTGTGGCCCGGTTCAAAGTCCATGACCTGGAAAGAGCAGCGGAAGGGCAGAGGCTGGATAGAAGGGCTCTTTCCCACAAGAGGACGCCGGCAGGCAGTGGTCACCCGCTCTTGGGATCCAGGGCCTGGGAGTGGACTCGGGTCCTCGGAGCGCTGCTCAGTGAGGGCAGTGTCACACTGCACGGCCCCAGGGTGAGCTGTTCCCGGGAGAGCTGCACAGCATTGGGTGATAAGGAGACTCTCTTTTTGTAAATGTGCATTGAGTGTGTCCAGAGAGACCACCGCAGTGTGTCTGTGAGGTCAGTGGCCTGCAGTGAGCATGTTCCCAGTGTTTTCCCTGACATGTGATGGACACCACCATGTAGACGGTAGGCTGTGCGTGGCGTGCGCCAGTGCTGCAGGCACAGACACACTGCTCCCCTCTCCTACGGCACTTCCTCCATCTTCAGACACAGGTGCAGGTGCATCCCTCCTGTTTCAGAGACACGGGTGCAGGTGTGTGGTGTGGACCCAGGCAGACTTTGGCACATGCTCAGGGGCATGCAGGCTCCATGTTCTCTCAGAATGAGGAGTGACCACAGTGAAGGCGGCAAGGGGAGGCCCTGGAGGAGAGAGCACGTGCCCCCAACCATGAGGTCAGGTGGCCTTGGACAGTCTGGACCTGGGGGCGAGCCCGTGTGCGGCTTTCCAGGCAAGGGGGGCACTGAGCAGAGGCAGGGATGTACAGCAAACTGGGCTGTCCTGTGGAAGGTGTGGGGAGGAGGGCCTCCTCTGACTCCTTCCGGAGGGCCACGCGGTGGGTTACGGGCCTCCCTGCACCCCAATTCCCATCTGGAAGTGGGGGTGATAATAGTGCCTACCTCACATGGCCGTGTGAGGAACAGATGCGTCAACACCTGTAAACCTTGCACCGTTCGTTGGTCTACAGGAAGCAGTCTATGAACATCAGGTCTGAATTACGATTAACGAAGCGGATGAAGAGGCTCCAAGACTGCGTGAGCTCCGAGACCTTCTAGTTCCGGGGCCCAGCGTGCAGGCCCACAGAGAGTGGGGAGGTCTCGGAGGGAGGAGGCAGCGTCCCTGGGCCGCGCACCCCTGAGCCGGGGACGATTCTGGAAAGAACGTGGGGAGAAGCAGAGGCCTGAGACACAGGTGGCTCGGAGCACAGCAGCGGCGCCCAATCCTGCCTTAGTGTGGATGTGGAGTCTGTCTCTCATCCCTTCTCTCCCAGGGGAAAACTCCATTTTGAATTTCCTTCAGCTCTTCGTATCTGTCTTCTTTGGCAAATAAAGGATTAAAAAAAGAGAATGAGAGAAAAACAGCTTTGCTGTAGAGAAGAGAAAAAAAATAAAGGAAAAAACACCAAAACACCAACAGAAGTCGGCGTTATAATCCGTAGTCGCAGACACAGAAGTGGTCCGGGAATCCAGACCTTCATCTGTCCGCTCACGCCCCTGGAGGCAGCATGCGGAGTCTGAGGACTGAGAGGCCGCCAGGATGTGGCAGCCTCCTGGCTTGTATCTGTCCCGGTGCTTCGAGGGCAGGCAGGGGCTGCCTCAGTCGCTTGGTCTTGCTCCTCAGCTTGGTTGGGTTCTGAGTGACAATGACCCCCCGGTACAGTTCTCTCGTTAAACGCTGACAGAAACGTCCTGGAGACCTCCTCGTCTCCTGCTGCTGCCCTGGGCCCCAGACTCCTCTCAAAGGGATGCAGCCTCGGGGCGGGGCGGCCCCACTCGGGTCTCCTTCTCGGCTCCTGTGGCGGCCTGGCCTCCAACCATCATACATTCCCCATGTTCTCACCTAAGTTGTCAGAAGACTTGAACCACAGATCTGAAAACCCCTGCACTTTATCAGTTCAGGGTGACATTGTTCTAATTTTTAAAAATTACAGCACTCTCTCTTTTTTCCAGAAAGGGTATAAACAAGCAGACAGTTTGGGTTGTATTTTCCCTTCCTTGCCATAAGCTCTTCTTTGAATTGCCAGAGGGAATGAGCTCCATGACACAGGCGCAGATTACTGTGGTGGCAGGTTACTGTGGTGGACGCAGAGTAAGCCTAGCCGAAGCCTGGGGCTGTGCTTGAGAGCCCCGAGGATGGAGCGTCATTTACTTGTCCACAGGGATCCGGACCACTCCCCTGCAGTGGGTTTCTGAAATCCATTTGACTCTTGCAGAGTCTAGAGCCAGAGTGAGAAAGAGTGGGGACAGATGGGGGAGTGCAGCGTGGGGATGTGACGCGCTGGCGGGGGGCCACGGAGCTCTGGGTCCTCCTTCCGGTTGCTGACGCGTCCCTTCCAAAGGAGGTTAATAATGGCATCATACCTACACCCCCACAGTTATAGCTAAATAACAATTTTTCTGCAATTTAGAATTTAAGAAGTAATTTTATCTGCGACATCTAAGCCCAGAATTTATTTCTGGCTTTCTCAAAGAAAGTCGTACCCATTTAACTTTGCTTGGCAATTTGAGAGAAAAATGTCTTCAGAAGTACAGATCTTAATTAGCTAGGCAGTTTGGCTTTCTCTGAGCCATCAAAGCCTGGCTGTTGCTGAGGCGGGGAGCCAGATGGAGTGAACCGTGGTCGGACGCAGGAAGACGACGTCAAGGGCGGCTGCAGTTATCAATAGCGTGAGTTGGTAGCATGTGTGTTATTTTAATGATCTATTAGCACTTGTCATTGAAATGAAAATTGGGTGATTTTAAAAAAGGATATCTGGACGGCAATTTTTGGAACCTAGAGGGAAGGTGTATTTTTCACCATTTACTTTCCAAAGCAGCTGATGCTCAGATGCTGACCTCCACCTGCCTCTCCAGCCCGGGCTTCCCCTGGCGTCTCCTGGCACACCCGGCCCCAGCCTCCCTGTGCTCTGGGTAGAACTGAGCTCTGGTAGGGCTGGTGGGATGGGAGCAACGGTGGCTGCAGGAGAGCCTGCTGGCTCAGGGTCCCGGTCCAGCTTGTTTTCATTGAAAAGGCCACCTTTTCGTCCCACTTTTCTGCAGTGTCTTCTGTCTGGGTGCCTGCCTCCCTCCCCCGGGAAAGGAGACTTTGCAGGAGGTGTTGTCAGTGTACTGTCCTGTTTGCTCTCCTTGCCCTGATCTGCCACAGAGTCGGTGCTGACACTCTCTGTGCTGACAGTCAGGAAGGCGTCTTGTTTGGAGCATTACAGATCTCCAGAAATTCCCTGAAAGGCTCCAGAATAGCCTCCAGGCTTGGGTTGCTGCTTAGAAACTCTTTTTCTTCAATTGTTTGTGCGTACAACAGCACAAGTATACCCAGAAAGCAGGGACTCTGTGTAAACCCTGAGCCCCTGAGGATGCTGTAGGCCAATATCCACCGGTATACAGAGGCGCGAACACCCCGAATGCCTGGGCTTGACGCTGTCGGGCAGTCATCATCATCTCCGTCACCTTAGCCACGTGTGCACCAGTTTCTCCACAGCTTCTGATCTGAGGCTTCAGTTCTCTTTGCCCTGCCTTCCGGTTAGACTGTAAGCTCCCAGTAGACACGCCATCTAGCCTCTTGACCTCACAGCCCTGGAGTCAACTTCCTGAAGGAGGAACTGAGTATCCTGCTGCTCAAAAATGTATCTCCAACATCACTTAGCTGCATCTGTGCGTGCTCTTCTAAATGGAAGTTCCCGGAGGGAGGACGCTCCCTGCCCCTCACTCCTTAACGTGAGTTACTTTGGTCAGATTATCAGATGCTCCCAGAAGAGAACTGACTGAGGAAAATAGGAGTAACTTTTGAGTCTGTGAAACTCTAGCAGAGAGTGGCAAGCCTATGAAGGAGAGACTTGGAGGCAACCAGATGTGTGTGTGTGTGTGTGAGTGTGTGTGAGTGTGTGTGTGAATCCAGGAGAAGGAAGGGTTGGAGAGAATTCTCACTGATTCTGTGACCTGGTCTGGCCCTGTGATGTGCTCGAGGGATAAGTGGATGACTGGGAGGAGGGTGGGCAGACACCACCTGTACCTATTTCTGTGTGGCTCACAGGCTAAGGGTAGTTTTTATATGTTTAAATGCTTTAAAAAAATCAAAAGAAGAATACTACTTTATGACACATGAAAATTTATACAGAATTTGAAGTTCAGTGTCTAGAGATAGTTTGGTTGACACACAGCTGTGCTCATTCACTGATGATCATCTGTGGCTGCTTTTGTGCTGTGAGGGCAGAGTTGACTGTTGCAACAGAGACCGTGTGGCCATAAAGCTAAAATGTTTACAGCCTGCCCCTTTACCAGCAAAGTCTGCCAACCCCTGATCTAGATGAAGTTTTCTGGCTTATTTATTTTTAGCTTTAATACTTTGGGGTGGACAGCCTTTAACATTCATACAATGAGCAAACAGTAATGCTTCCTTTCCTGCCTGACTTTTGGCATTGGTGAAAGTATGCACATCTGCACGGTCCCATGCTGTGGAACTGACCACTGCACAGACTCTTGTGTCCAGCACGAATCCATAAAAATGCTCCAATCAAAAACATCTTCAACGACCCACCCAAATGTGGACAGCTTGTGTCTAAGAGGTGGGATCAAAGACCCACCCCAAATGTGGAAAGTTGTGTCTAAGTGGTGGGTTATGAGGGATTTTTTTCTGCTTTTTGCTGCTTGGTAGTTCAGAAGTGGTTTTCAGGAACAAATACGACTTTTCCAAAAGGGAAAAATATAATAAAAAACTTTTTCCTCCAGTGAATAGAAAAATGGAACACAATTATAATACATTAGGCATTTTTCATCCTTCCCTAAGGGAAAAATGGTGTTTTCCTGGGAGGAGGTGGAACCAGGGCCTCGGCATCACACCTTTCACTGGGCTCAGAAACCAAGCCAAGTGGATGTCGTTCTGTCCTCGGAGGGAGCTGCTCACTCTCTCTGAGCCTCAGTTCTCCAGTGAGAAAGAAAACATCCTCTTAGGGCTTTTTCCAGTGTGAAAGATGTTGCATTCGGAACAACTAACAACTCAAGTAGTGACAGGCACATATGCATTAGAAATCTGCCAGTTTCCAGCATATTTTATGAAGACTATTTGCTATAAGGATGTCCTGCCTTCCGCAGCAATTTCTCTCGTGAAAAAGAGTCCCTAAAGTGAAATGTCTGGAGTGAGGAGCAGGGGAAGGTGTGTGAGTGCAGGAGGGCAGCGAGGGAGGGGAAGGCCAGCTACCCTGAGGACAAGGACACGGGACAAGGGACATGGGGCAGTTCAGAAGGGCATAACTTGGTCATTTGGTCTGGAAGCTTCCTTTACCACCCGCGGTAGTGGGGACAGCTGGGTTGCTGCGGGAGGGCAAGTGGGCACGGGTGCATGTATGTGTGTGTGTGATGGTGTGGGTGTTGCAGGAGAATTGTTCCAGCAGCTCACAGTTCAGCTCAACAGTTTTGAGTGTCTGTTGTGTGAAAAGTGCCGGGCATCCCAAGATCCATAAAACACGCCTCCGGGGCAGGCTGCAGTGTCTCCCTGGGCTAGAGACGACTGGGGAGAGGCCTCGGGCAATCGATCACTTGTGCATCCAGCCCGTTTTCCAGTTCAGGTAAATAGCCTTCCAAGGAATGCTTGCACATTCAGGGTTAGGAGGAAGGAAGATTATTGCTAAAATCTTGTTAAAATTACCGTGTTTTAAGGAAACGATTGGGCCAGGAATGCAAGAGTTACTTTAAAAATCTAACAATGAGTTAGAGACTAGACACTAAGCGCTTAAGGGAATGGGAGGAGCGAGGGGAAGACTCTGTGGCCATTGTGTCTTCCACGGCACCCGGGAGCCACCCTTGGGTAGGACGTGCCAAGTGGAGACTCTGTGTGCCACATCCTTCTCATCCTCCGTGGCCTTCCTGTTGTCCAGGAAATACTGCCTTGGACTTTCATTTTCCACCTTTACGCTCTCCCAGGCCCTCTCTGTCTCCGTACATTCCCAGCTTCCTAGGCGCCTGCAGTCAACACGGGGATGTTGTCCACTGAGCTGACAGCCTTGAATGTCAGTCGACTGTAGGAGCTGCGATCTCAAGATCCTGAGGGATGAGACAGAACACAAACCAACCACACCCACGGCCGTCTCTTCATGAAGCTCACCGCCCCTGCACCCCGCCCCACTGGCCTCTCAGCTAGCGCGTCACCCGGCCAAGACCTCTTCTGGGCTGTTTACTTCTCCGAGGTCTCTTTTCATGTATTTGCATTATGTTGTTTATCTCAACTTGAGGATGGGTTTGCACAGGCCGAGCTTTGCTGCATCAAACAGGAAACAAATCATTCTCTCTTGATGTCTTCACGGCTGAGGTATTTGGAGTCTGTGTCACTACATTGCTCGCATCTTACCCCAAAAGATACATGCTCTACTTAAGGATATCTCTTGAGGATGCAGAGAGAGAACATATATCTTATCGTAAAAGGTGCTCCAGTGAGGCGCCACTCCCGATCTGCAGGAAAGGCACCCAGCAGACCTACCCGGATCTGGGAGAAGGCCCTCCCTGAGGCTGGGCCCCTCCATAGTTGGAGGTGGTTGTGGACCTCGCAAGGATCGGTAACATGATGTGGGTTATGTTATACATTTTGAGACATGTTGAAGAGGGAGTCTCATGGAATCACGAAATAGTTTATTCATCTGGAAAGGGAGTTGAAGTGGGCATGTCAGGAGGAGCTAGAACCTGCGTCCAGAACTTGAGTCCTTTCCACTGCTGGACCCAGGTGTTCCAGCCCCTCCAGGGCGACTGCTAGTTACCCACTTTCCACGCTGTTGTCTCCAGAGGGCTGGAGAAGTTGGTGTCTTAATTGAAAATTGACGACACAGCCAGGAGCGAGGTGGGTCAGTTCCTAGAGGCCAGGGAGAGCGGTCCCCTCCAGGTTAAGGCAAGGACCGCCCTCTGCCTCGCCCTTGGGTCACGGCCAGGGGCTGGGAGTCCCCTGCGCAGGCTTTAAGAGCGTGGTGCTGGGTCTTCAGGTCTCTTGCAATACCTCCTTGGGCTCCTGGCTTGTGGAAAGAAAGATCCTCCCATTCCACACACATACTCACACTCATGCTCACACACACACCCAGACTCACACACGTTCAGTAATACGCACATATAAGCATTCACAATGCACATACTGACACACACATGCATACGTGTAAACAGTCATTACACACACGCTTACATGCACAGGCACACCCCACTGGGCCCTTTCCAGAGCACGTTCCTGGCCCCCAGCCCTGCCACCAGCTCTGCCCTCATGGTACGACAGCCTCGAGCTAATGTCCAGGTGACTCTTGCTCTCCTGGGCTTGGTCCATGAATTACCCCTATTGCAACAGCTCCAGGACTGAGTCTCTGAGCCGTGCTGGGCAGTGAGGAGGCCGATGTGCTGCTTCGTCTGCAGAAGGGTTGGGCCAGACGACCTCCTCAGTCTCTTCCGGCTCAGAACAGACTGTGAGACTGTCGAGGTTTGCTGGACACTGTGAAATGGAAGGTGTACCACACACCCAGTTCAAAGTTGAGGGAGGCACCGGGGTGCTGTCGCGACGATCAAAAAGGGAGCTGGCGCCATCACTGAAGCGCTAATTCTAACCCAGACCGACAAGAAACAGAGTTCCTCTTTCACTCAATATTTTTTTCTTTTTTAAGCCCACTTATTTTACAACTTTTCATTACTCAATAATACGTGATTGTCATAGTATTGTGAAAAATATAGATTGAACCGAGGTCTCCTCCCTCTGGGAGACAATGCTGTAGCCTGTGGTGTAATGTCTTCCAGACTCCAGACTTCCTGGTGGGGTTTCTTCCTGGCGTAAATGGTACCCCACTGCATGAAGTGTCTTACAACTTGCTGTTTTCCCATTTAAGTATACGTCTTAAAGGCCTTTTTATTAAAGGGTTTTATATGAAACAAGGCAGTGACCCTCCAGGGCCTTCCCCATTTCTCCGGGTGCCACGCCGTGCTTGCAGCTCTGTTGGAAATCCCTGGTCCTGGCTGGCCCTTTCCCGTCCCACGGTGGCTCCCTCCCCCTGCTGTCTCTGGGCTCCTGCCTGTCTGCTGTGGCCACGTGAAGGAAGCAGAGTCATCATACTATAATTATTTGAGGTTCTGGGCAGTTTTCTGTGCATCAAATCCAGTAACACAAACCAGAAGAAAACCGTGAAGCCCCAAACCCGGCTATTTACTCTCCCACACAGCACTTTCTGGGAAGGGATGGGCCACGGTTCTCCATGGGCCCAAGCTGTGATGCGCAGAGAGCTGGGCTCCCTGTGGCTGGACCAGCACATGGGAATGTGGGCAGGGACGCTAGCCAGAGACTGAGACGACACAGGCGTTGTCACACTTTTCTCAAATCCCAGTTCCGTCACTTACCAGCTCTAGAACTTTATGTCAGATACGTAGTGTCTGCACGCCGCACCCTTCTCATCTAGAAAACGGATATAGTAAAAATTGTAGCTATTTGATGGGGTTTCTGTGAAGCTTAAGTGAGAGAACGCGTGAGAGGTCCTTGGCACAGTGCCTGGCACATAGTAATTCCTCAAGAAATATTAACTGCTGCGTGAGATTTCCCCTTCCCTCCTTCTCTTGGAATTCTTCCTGGGGGCCTCACCCTTGCCTGCCCAGAGGCACCTGCTCCTGTCCCGCGTGCGATGCTGGAAGCTGTACGCTGCCCCAGCCTGGGCCTCCCGAGGGCCCCTGGGCTCACCTCCTTGCCTTCTGCACAGACCTCAGCCTGCTTGCTGAAGGCTTCTTTCCTTGCTCTCCTGTGTGAGGTGTGGGTGCCCGCTGTGCGCCGCCCTGTGACCCTGATGGGGAGAAAGGCGCGCAGACCAGGTCCAGGTGGGGAGACCGCTGCCTGGCTACTACCACACAGGGTGACAGATGCGCACTCTGGGAGGAGGCTGTCCTGGATGCCTCGAGGAGGGGCATGTACCCTCCTGGCTGTGGCCTCTGTCCTTTCCAGGAGATTCCTCTCACTCTCTCTTCCAAGCCTCCTGTTGAATGTTTTGTCATCAATTACACTTTTAATTTCCAAGTCTTCTTCCTTGTTCTGTTTATTCTTTTTTTTTTTATATAGTGTCTTTTTTTGTTTTTTTTGAGGAAGATTAGCCCTGAGCTAACTGCTGCCAATCCTCCTCTTTTTTTTTTTTTGGCTGAGGAAGACTGGCCCTGAGCTAATATCCATGCCCATCTTCCTCTACTTTATATGTGGGACGCCTACCACAGCATGATGTGCCAAGCAGTGCCGTGTCTGCACCCGGGATCGGAACCAGCGAACCCCGGGCTGCCAGAAGCGGAACGTGCACTCTTAACTGCTGAGCCACCGGGCTGGCCCCTGTTTATTCTTTTTTCATAGTGGTTCTTAAAAGGTGAGTAGAAATCAGCCAGGAATGTGCCTTTGGACCAGGACAGATTCTGTCACCCTGAGCAGGATCCTGGTGTGGATATGCCACCCCTCAGGGTCAAGCTGTGGGCAAGATCCGAGGACAGTGGCCAAGCTGAGGGGGAGCCTCATGCCCTCCCTCTCTGCATCGGCAGTAGCGTCTGCTGTTGTGGGCGATGGTTTGGGGTGGTGAGGGGCATGGTCTGCACTTCAAGGTCTCACCGATGAGCAGAAGAGACTGGCACAGGATCAGTGACAGCAGCACAGGGCAAGCTCCACACACGTGGGGAGCCCTGGAGAAGAAGCTGGGAGGAGGAAGGAGAGGGGCCCAGCGGGGGAGCATAAGAGGTAGCTCACCAGCAGGGAGGGGCAAAGGAGGCAGCAAGGGCCTCTCGTTCCTGGCCAAGAGGGAGGCGAGTATCAAATCAAGGAGGCGCAGGCCTATGCAAGACACGAGAAGTCCTGTGACGGAACCAGCGCTCGCGGGCAGGGGGGACGGGAGAGGAGGCCCAGGAGGCCGGGAGTCTGGCCCGGGCTGCACCTCCCTGTACTGTAAAGGGTTCAGGGCTTCTGCTTGAGGCTGTTAAGCACTTAGCATGGACCCTTCTGAAAAGATCAAAACTGTGGGCCTTCTCACCCCCAAAACGCACACTCACACATGGTGTCGGGGCTTAAAGGACCTGAAGCCCGTTCTGTTCCTGGAGTTAGGCAGCGGAGGAGTGCTGGACGATGTCACATTCAGATGGAGGACCATGTCCCGGCTCCTCCCTTCCAGGTGGACGTGGCTGTCATGTCACCTCTGGCGCCAGCTTCCCCCCCTCAGATTTCAGCCGCGGGAGGTGGGCAGTTCTGGGCACGCTCTGCAGTGTCCCCACAGAGGTGGTCAGAGCTCCCTCCACCTACGTGCTGGCTCAGTCCCAGGGCCACCCCCCACCAGGGGCCGGGGCAGCTGTCGGTGCAGAGGAGATCCAGGCCTCCAGGTTAACTCACGTGTTTGTCTTTCAAATGGTCAATTCATTGAAAAGAAAATTAGGAAAACTAGTTCATGGTTATGACCTTGACCCTTCTGCCACTTGTGGTTGTGGCATTGTGTAGACAGAGCCAGAGTTTCAGGGTCCCCTGGCTTGCTTAAATACAGGCATGTAGGAGAAACTGGATTTGGGGCTTGAAGTTAGGAAAATGTGCCAGGACAAATAAAATTATTGAGAAGTCAAGTAGTCTTTCTGTTTCTTCTTGGCTCTGTGATACTGGAAACCCACTCTGTGGTCTCCGAGTGTCATCTGCAGAGTGTATTGCGCCAGGACTCTCTTGGGAGAGGGGAGCGGGAGGGGGCGGCCGGGAGGGGCAGGAAGGAGAACACAAATGGGGAATTTTCATAGACTTTTATATTTAAATTTTCTTAGGAGCATTGTGGGGTCTCATTTTGTTTTCCTTGCTGTTGTTCTGCTTTATTTCGCTGTCTTTTTTTACCAGAGTTCCCCACAGAAATGTGTAGAATGACCCTGTGAAATGAACTCAAGCCCTGGAGAGAGGGCGGCCCACACCTCTGCTCAGGTGTGGGGGTCTCAGCTGCTCCCTCCACAGCTTCCAAGCACATTGCAATCACCAGGGCGCACGGAAGAGACCGGTGCCTGGTGCCCCTCCTAGAGATCCTGATTTAGTCTTGGGTGGGACCTGGACTTCAGGACTTTGAAGCTCTTCCTGAGTGATTCTCAAGTGCGGCCAAGGCTGGGATCTCTGTCTCCGTCACTGCCCATGTATTAATGTGCACAGGAATCCCCTGAGGACCTAGTGAAAATGCAGATTCGAGTTCAGTAGGTCTGGGGTAGACCCCAAGAGTCTGCGTTGCTAACAGGCTCCCACGTGATACGGATGCTGCTGTGCTGAGGACCACACTTTGAGAAACACCAGACTAGAGATCTCTGAGGTCACTTTGAGCGGCTGATGCTATCGTTCTACCAACTTGCTTGGTTTTATGCCTTTGAATATCACTCTATTAGGACCCAAACAACTGTGAGCATTGTATGGTATGAGTAGTTGATGGGCTATTACGTAGCCATGAAAAGTTATGCTTATGAACCTTGTATAGTACTACTGAAGGGATGTTTATTTCCTGATGGAAAATGAAAAAAACAATGGCAGATAAAATTTATGATCACAAATATGTCAAACAAATAAAAAATGCATTGAAAAAACTGGGAAGAATTATATCAAATGTTAATAGTGATCTTGATGGTGATATTTTTCTTCTGTTTGTTTTTTATAGTTTTTGAGTATTCCGTATGAACACCAACTACTTTCATAATGAACAAAATTGTTTCAAAAGAAATGCATAAACATCTCCAAGTTGAAATGATATAGTTCATTAAACACTTTCGTTTATCTGTTTGTTTATATCTGCCTTTCTTTCATATTTTTTCCTGCTTTATTGAAATATAATTAACATAAAAGATTGTGTAAGTTTAAGGTATACAACATGATGATTTGATACACAAATATCTTGCAAAATAATTACCACAATGAAGTTAGTTAACACCTCTGTTACCTCACATACTTACCTTTTCTGTGACTATAGTTACAAAAGTCTTGTTAACTGTAGTCACCTTGATGTACATTAGATCTCCAGAACTTATTCATCTTATAACTAGGAATTTGTACCCTTTGACCAACATCTCACCATTTCTCCCACCCCCTAGCTACTGGCAACAACCACTCTACTCTGTTTCTATGAGTTCAGCTCTTTTAGATACCACTTATAAGTGAGATCATACAGTATTTATCTGACTTATTTCACTCAGCATAATGTCCTCAAAGTCCATCCAGGTTGTTGCAAATGACAGAATTTCCTTCTTTTTTATGACTCAATGATATTCCATTGTATATATCCAACGTATATATACATTTTCTTTGTCTGTTCCTCCATTGATGGACACTTAGGTTGTTTCCACAGTATTTTATATTAATAATAAGACAGCTAGTGTAAATCTCTTCATTTAACAGATAAGAAAACTCTAGAAAAGACAGAGCTGAGGCTAAAACCAGTCTCATTGTCATAATGTGGTTCTTTCCACTAAAACATTGTATCTCCCCTATAGAATATCATCTTTGTGTCTTGAATAACTCAGGGAGTGGCCCAGATTGTAAGTAGTTATGTGAGGCAAGGGGAAGATCACTAGGCCGAGTACAAGGAGACCTGAATTCCTGTCTAATCCTGCCAGGGCACATTGTTTAAATTCACTGAGGCCTCATTTTTCTCTTTTGTAAAGTGAGTGTTAATAGCAATGGCTGCTTCCTGGGTCATCATGAAGATGAAATGAGATAGCAGGCACTCGATAAGATTGAGTCATGTAACATCTGAAGGTCTTGATTTGCTCATCAAGGAATGAGAGGGTAGATGACAAGATCTCCAAGGATCCTTCAAACTCTAACTTGTGAGGTTGGAGAACTGTACTTTTGGAAAATCTATAGACACAAGGCTACTTGGAATTTGTCTGGGTATCGAATCAGTTTCTGCAGTTCTCAGCACGGTACCAGGTGGCAAGGACAAAAAGTGAGTAACTCAGAGGAGCTCAAGTTCAAATAATTCGGTACAGTGTGACGTGCTGTGATGGAGATGTACACACAGCACTTTGGGAGTCCCAAAGTGAAGGCAGTAGAGATGGCAGTACGGGGTCCAGGAAGGGAAGGGGGAAAAAGCATTCGGGCCGCGGGGAGCCCATATGCAAAGGCTGGAGTCACGGACGTGCAGCTGGAGTGCACGGGCTTGGTGGACATGGAACCAGGATCCAGACAATTGGTGGAGGACCTTTTTGGCTACAATGAGTTTATGAGATAATCTTTGGACCAGGGAGGAATATAATCAGATTTGTGCTTTTAAGATTAACTCTGACAGCAGGAAGAATTGGTGGAAGAGAGGCGAGGTGGGAGGTTATGACAACAATCCAGGCAGCAGTGAGAAAAAAACACAGAAGGGTATATTAGATAGCCTGATGGCCTTAATGAGTGTTTACGTGCACTGGCGTGGCCGGGGAAGGAAGAGAGGAGGAATTCAGGGCGTGCATGACCCAAATGGAAAACACAGGCGGAGCAGGATTGTGTGAGAGGGGCCAAGACACTCGGTCTGTAGGTGGAGTGTCCAGGAGGACAGACAGACGGAGCTGGGATGTGCGCCCCTCGAAGACTGGAGGGGAGAGATTGCAGAATCCCTGTGCCGGTGGAGAAGGTGGGGCAGTGTGTCTCTGAAATACCAGCAGTGTCAGAAGCCTCCAAGGCAGAGGGTCTCCAGCGTGGGCCAAGGACAGCCTTGCCTGCGTCAGAGCCGCCCGGTGCTGGGCTCTCTGAGGCCCGGGGAGACCGAATCTGCAGGATGGGAGATGAGCATTTACACCTCAGCTCCTCTGGGCTCTAAGGAGAGGGCCCTTTGATAAACTGGCGAAAGCTGTGGACACAGTGCCATCCAACAGAAACAGAACGTGAGCTGCAGATGTGGCTTTAGGTTTCCTAGTAGCCTTATTTTAAAAAGTAAAAAGAAACAGGTAAGATTAATTGTAATAATATATTTTATTTACTCCTATATATACAAAATATGATAATTCCCACATTAATCAGTATAGTAATTGCTGAGATGTTTGCGTCCTTCTCCTCGCTCAGCCTTGAGTGGCTCTGTTGAGGCTGCGTGGCGTCAGGCACTCCTTGGCTGCCTGTGGTGGCTACTGTGGGCGGCAGTGTGGCCACAGACACCTCGGCCCCCCCGCCTGAGAAGTGCACAGGTGCACAGAGCTCCCTTAGAATGTCTGGGGTTCTCGAAGACTCTTGTTTTTAGGGTCTTATGGTTTTTTGAGACTGATTCTGGAAAAAGATGGCTTTCTGCAATGTTGTGAGGTTTCATTTTAAATAGTCTGGTCACATAGAACGTAAAGTGATGTGCACGGCAGAGCGATAATTCATTCTTGCCAATGAGAGAAAGGATTAAAGGAATCTTTCTGTTTTGTAATTCTACAGTAGACTGTCCACTCTAGAAGATGGATTTTTGCATTTTCATGGGACACTCTGTTAGTGTGCACTTGGTTTATTAACTCTGTGGGTATTTCTTCCAGGCCAGACAGAAACAGGCATATGCAACACTTTCCATGTGAGTAATTTTAGACACAATTTTTAACTCAGTGAGTTTCTAAAACTGGTTTTGGTGGTTCCCTTCCCTGGCCATGGTTAGATACAAATTTTGGAGAAATGGCCTGAGGCTGACTGCCGTCCAGGCTCCCGAGCCGTGTCTTTAACGCAGCCCCTCCCAGAGGCAGCTTCTTTCCAAGGCCCGGGCAGGGTGGCTTTTAGGGGCAGCGCTGTGCTGTGTTGGAAAGGGTGACCTTGTGTAACGGCCTGTTGGAGGCTGGGGTTGTGGCCGCATGTAAACAGAGACCTGTGCCAACGGTCTGGGGGTCACCAGCGTATTTCCAAGCCCCTAAATCAAGGGTATGTGGTTAATTTCTCACAGGTGTTTTCTTGTGCTTATGAATACATGCAGTCAGTGGATTTTATGAAACTCAGCAGAAGGAAGGGCTGCCGGTTTACTTGGCTGATCCGTCAGCAGGGAGGGGTTTGGCCGCTCTGCTGAGGGAGCTGTGCATCCAGAGTGTGAGGAGGAGCAGGCTGTGCTGCTGAAGGAGGGTTTAAAGGAAAACAAAAGAAACAGGGAAAAGCTTTAGTGAGCTGCTGCCGCGGAAAGCGCAGGTAGCAGCCCAGCCTCTCCTGGCCGCTTTGCAGAGTGAGGTCAGCGCTGCGTCCACAAAGAAATGGTGCTGGACTCTGAAACAAAGCAGACCCTGTCAGGAGTGAATTTAATTTCTAAAGCTGCGTAAAGCACAGGCCTCATGGTTCATTCTTATTTCTTCTGATGGCAAGTGATCACTGTCACTGGGGCAAGGACCCTGAAAAGGTGGAAATGCTGGAGAGAGGAATCCTATATTAGATTTGCTCAGAAAGTCATCCCAATCGAGTAAATATGACATTATTGGCGTAGTATAAAATCCGAAAGCATGTCCCAATAATTGCCCAAGTAATTTCTATGGCAGTTCTTCATGGGAATAAAAGCAGGGAGCCTGGGCCTTCCCTGTGGCCTCGAGGTTAAGTTCAGTGCGGTCCGCTTCAGTGGCCCAGGTTTGGTTCCTGGGCATGGACCCACTCGTTGGTGGCCGTGCTGTGGCAGCAACCCACGTACAAAATAGAGGAAGACTGACACGCGTGTTAGCTCAGGGTGAGTCTTCCTCAGGAAAAAAAAAAATCTGGGGGCCCGGTTAAATGAAATTCACCCACAGCCAGTTAGACCGCATCATTCTGCCAAGGAGCTCAGTGGAAAATGGTTTTGCAGTTCAGTTCAACTAGCGTAGCTGAGCCCCTACAAAAAGCCAGGGGCTGATGTCAGCCAAGATGAAAATGACATGGTTTCTGTCCTCAAGGAGCTTCAACTGGAGAGGAGAGCAAAACAGAGAGTGTCAGCCGAATGTACTACCTGCTGTGGAAGAGTCTCAATCCAGCCAGCGTATCTGGGAGCCTTTCACAGCTACCCAACAATGAGATGAGTGAGTGAGTCCAGCTGAGAAAGCTCGGTGTGCAGAGAGAATATTACCAGGATACGAAGATGCATGGGAGAGCAGGTGGATGTGAGGCTGGAGATGGAGGGGACAGCTCCAGGGAGACCATTTTGAAGACGGGGGAAGCTTAACCTTGCTTGTGATCTGAAGGGAAGGATCCAGGAGAGAGGGAGAGGTGAGAGACACGAGCCGGTCTCGGAATAGCTTGGAAGATCCATGTGTGAAGGACACTGTTTGTCCTGAAATGGAAAGTAGCACATCTCAGTCTCTCACGCGGGAGAGAGGACGGCGGGTGATGTGCCTGTGAGCCAAGAGCCGTTCGAGATCTTTGTGCTCCAGCGCCTCACCTTCTGAGGGAGGAGGGGACGTTATCGACTCGAAAGCAGGGGTGGGTCCTCACCCGTGGCTGTACCCTGGAGTCATCTGGGGAGCTCTGAACATACGGACACTCAGATCCCTGCCAGGGCGGCTCACTCTCTTGGCCTGGGACGCAGCCTGGGCACTGGGGTTTTTAAAGGTCTTGGGGGATGTTAGCGGGTTGCCAAGGTGGAGAGCCACTCGCTCAGACCGCAGCAGGGCGTGGAGGACGGTCATAAGGAGGCTTGCAACAGCTGCCAGGGCAGCGGTCAGGGGCGCTGGGGAGAGCTGAGGAGCTGAGGCAACCCTGGAGACCAGGCGAGTCTGGTGGCGGTGACTCGGTGACAGCCCAGAAGCGGGAGGGCTGATTTCCTCCCTGGCAGCAGTGTCACCCGCCAGCTGGGAGGCTGTGGGCTGGCCCTGAGGCAGGTGCACACGGGCTCCAGGGCCTGAGGCCTGGGAGGGGGCAGGCTGCGCTGGGAAGACAGAAAGCAGGGAGCACCGTGATCCTGTGTTTCTGCTGGTGGCGGTTCTTACCGACAGGAGTGTGGGCCAAAAGAAGAACATAAACAAGCAGGGGGGGACGCGAGGGGAGCAGACATTACTGGAGCAGATGACCTGGAGTGACCGTGTGGGAGCGGTATACACGTGTGTGGCCCTGTGTGTCAACAGCTCATCCTGCCCATCCCTTTCTTTCCCCTCCTCCCAAACCCCGGGTTGCGGGGGGTGCATGTGCTGGCGCATCCTTTCGGTGGGAGGGGCAGCGTCCTCTCGCTGAGGCCGTGACCTGCTATTGAACCGCTCTGGGTGGACACACTGAGTCACTGTTCTGGCGCGTTCCCTGCTCTCCACACACATGTTCACCTACCTTTGGAATGTGGGACACTGACCTTGTGTGTGATAACCTGGCAGAAAAGTGGCTCTGTCCAGGGTTTGACGACTGGAGGGGGGAGCTGTGGGGACCAGAAGAAGGAAGGTGGGCGGCCGTGGCAGGTCACTGCAGAAGGAGGAGGCCCATGACCACAGGGAACAGGAGTCTCCTAGCCCCCGTTTTCCTCCACACGGGGCCCCGAGCGGGCAGAGCTTGTGTCAGCGCTGTGTTCAGTGAGAAAACCAACGTGATGTGTGCCCAGGACGTAGAACATTTCCTAGGATGTGTGAGCATGTTTGAGACCTCGGGCAGCTACCTGGCCTCCGCGTCCTTAACAAAAGCAGGGTGAATACCACCTACCTCACAGGGTTGTCACAGGGGTTAAATGAGTTAATATGATGGGAACGCTCCTGAACCGTCGTAAGAGCGATAATTTTAATCATTGTTACTGTTACTATTTTTATAGAATTATTTTTATAGATATTAGGCAGTTCTGAATTTGAGGAGCTTAAAACACCTTTCCTAACTTATTTTCCTTCTTTAAGCCTGTTTTACTATCTGTAAAAGTGAGATAAAGTTATCTGGTCAATAGGTGCATCAATTTAAAGGAATTAGAACACACACGCACTTTAAAATAAAACATGCAGTACAAGTGATCACAGTGATGACCCGTTTTTCACAAGTATGTCTTGAACAGGTGTGGTATGCCTCACAAGCCAGGACACACGTGGTGTCTTCCCTCATAGAGCTTATCATACAGGAATAATGTATTATTGTTATATAATATAATAAATATGCAAAGTCACAGTTGTGGTGAGGGTTTTGAAAGAGAAAAACCAGTTGTCATGTTTGAGAACAACCATAGGGACTATGTTAGTCTGGGTGCAAGGCTCTTCTGAGGATTGATGTTTGGTTAAGACCCATCTGAGGATGCAAAGAAACTCATCAGTGGGGGTCAGGGGCAGGAGAAGGAGGGAATGTGCCAGATCATCTTACATACAAACGAAGGCCAAAGGCAGCTAGAGTTGAGGGAGCCAAGGGAAAAGTCGGAAGAGATGCAGACCCAAGTCAAGGCGTGTGGGTGAAAAGCACGACCCACTCATGTTCCGTCCTTAGAGGGTTGCTCTGGTTGCCGTGAGCGGAACAGATCAGAGCGAGACCAGGTGGCTGCTGATGAGTCCAGCAAAGAAATGAGTGCGGCTGGGGAAGCCTGGCGTGAGTGAGACGGGAAGCAAAACAGGCAGAGTTGGAATGAATGGTGGGAGTGAAATCGCCAGGACGTGGTAGGAGACTGAATGTGGGGGCCGAGGGCTGAGGGGTGTGGGGACGACCCAGGTGTCTGAGGTGCTGTGTGGGTGGTGCAGCCACCAGGGGAATGAGGAGGTCTGGGAGGAGCAGGTTTGGTGGGGAAGATGATTTCTTGTGATTTCTTTTCAGAATCACTTAATTGAAGTGCAAAGTATTTTAATCCATAGCCATCAGGTAAATAATTATTAGTGCAATTATAAATGAGTGTTTTATGAAGAACTGACAAAGTTTGGTCTGATGCAGATACATACAAAGTTGTGACATTAAGGAAGTCCAGATGATCCTTGGCCTCCTTGAGTTTAAGAATTTCAAATAACTGGTTACAAGGCAAAACCCTCATCAGCCCTCTGGTGGTTCAGTGCCCCCTTGACTGTTATTTTGGCATCATCTAGACTTAACCGTAGAGATTACAGCTCTCTGCACAAAACATTTCTCGTGACAGAATTTCCATTCTAATGCTTCCTGGTCTTGATTCTGTAAAATGAAGAGTCTTCTTGTATTTATATTAGCGCCTGAATATTCATAGTATCTATTGGAAAGCTGAGCAATATGAAGGAGCACTTATTTTTAATAAATGCACAGGAGGTCAGAGCTGTGACCAGCTGGTATAGTGTCCTTCCACGGCATTTACTGTGGTGGCTGTTTATTAAACAGCACAGCTGGGCTTTGAGGTTTGGAGGAGGAGAAGGAGAAAGAGAAGAATGAGGACAAGAAGGACAAAGAAGAAGGGGAGGGGAAGAGAGAGGAAAAAAGGAGAGAAAGAGGGAGGGAGGGAGGAGATAGAAAAGAAAAAAGAAAACCCTGAATTTCACTTCCAGTAAATCTGAGGCCAATGCACGAGAAAAAAATACCATTTGGAACATTTGTCACAAATATGACAAGAAAGATTCCTTGCCAAATGCCCCATGAACGAACCTCCCTCCGTCCCCACCGTCCCTGACCCTTAAAGCAGCAGTGACAGATGGGGATCAGAGTGTTCCCGACTCAGAGCTCACAGGCTCACAGCCAGCGGACAGTTCATGCCTGGAAGCGAGGCCTCGGGTCAGTGCAGATGTTTGAGGAGCTCCGTGCTTCCAGCAGCCGGCCCGTGGTCCCCACCAAATGACCAACCTGCTTTGTGTGCTTTTCGAAATACCTGCAGTACCTCATCGGCTGGACTCCATGTGTTTTTCTTTGGAGACATAACATTACTCCATGAAAAGAAGTTAGAAGGTGAAAAGAAAGACGGACTTGAGACGAACAGGCAAGGCCTTTCTCCTGACCACCGTCATCCAGCCGTCCCAGAAGATGAACGGCAAGTTGCCGTGTCGACAGTGCCGCCCATGCCCTTTCCACCTCCACAGGTGACCAGTGAGCAGCTGTGTGAATGGGCAAGTCAATTCACCTTTCAGAGCCCAGGTCCCTCGTCGTAAAATGAAGTGACTCAACCAAATGGTCTCAGTGGGATTTCTTCCAGGGCTGTCCCTCGACTTTGACTGGCGTCCCAGGGAACGCCGTGTTAGACCCCGTGGGAACCGGCTCCCCTGCTCGGAGGAGGTCGTCCAGACCTGGTTTCCACTCAGCTTGATCTGCGAATCCTACTTTTAAGTTGGCCTGGGAACTTTTCATCTAAATTTACAGCTGGATGGAATAAATCCGTCAAGGGCAGCTAATTAGCACGGATCCAGTTGCCAGCAGTAACTCATGAAGGAAGTTCTGTGAGGATGAAGGGAAATGATTCTCCCCAGACACAGGAAAAGTTCCACTGACTTGGCACGTGGTTGGGGATTGGGTGCCAGGATGTGGGGCAGAGGGTGATCATCAGATCTTTTCCCTGAGAAAGGTGCGATTCCAAAGTGGAAATGGATGAAAAAGCCCCGGCATCCTTCTGTTTAGGACGAAGTGAGACGGCACAGTCAGATGCTGTTTGGGCCGTGAAGGCAGGGCTTCCCGGGCAGCAGCAGAGAGCCATGACCTCGTCACGGCTGGGACACCACCCTTCCCAGAAAGCCTGCCTGTGCCACCAGCCTTCCTCCGGCTGGATTTCTCTGGCTTGCTGAGCAGCTGCTGTCCGGCTCCAGCAGGATCTCGAAAGCCAGGCAACGCACAGACCGAGGCCACTGCCACTCCTGTGGGCCTCAGCTGTTTTCCAAGGGCTCCCACTGAATGTGAGAGAGCACAGCTCCTAGGAGCCAAGTCCCCAAGCCACGCTCCAGACATAGCGTTGGTTGCAAGCCGGCACCGGACTGGGAGGGCCGGGCAGTGCACCCACACTTGTCCTCCAGTTCTGACTTTCCAGGAGTGAATTCAGGGAGAAGCAGCATTGGCCTGCTGACTTGCCAGAGTTCCCTGATAGAATCAGCCTTGTTTGCTGCAACAGGGCTCTTGCATCACCACATGCCAGGGCTAAGGATGATTACTTTTTTTTTGGTGAGGAAGATTAGCCCTGAGCTAACATCCACTGCCAATCCTCCTCTTTTCGCTGAGGAAGACTGGCCCTGAGCTAACATCTGTGCCCATCTTCCTCTACTTTATATGTGGGACGCCTGCCACAGCATGGCTTGCCAAGCGGTACCATGTCTGCACCCGGGATCCGAACTGGCGAACCCCAGGCCGCCAAGGCAAAATGTGCACACTTAACTGCTACACCACTGGGCCGGCCCCTGAGGGATAATTACTTTAAACACAGAGTGGCATTTAGCCACCTGCTGTTTATGTGCCCAAATCAGCACTCAGAGGAAGCCGCCTTCTAAACCCTAGCTCTCTGACATGACCTCGACCCTGCAGGTGACTGTGGCAGGGACATAACCTCCTCTGTGCCCCACATGCACTCAGAGGCTCCGAGTGGTGTGTGGGACCCAGTGGCCCATAGCGGAGCCGTCCTGTGGTCCTCGCTGGTCCCACGTGCACGGCAGCTTCATGGGGGTGGAGCTCTCCTGCCTGTCTTTCTCCACTAGTGCTGACTGACCGCAGGCCCACCAAGGCCACACCACTGCCTGGACAGCAGTTCCTTAGCTCCAACAGCTCGTTCAGGTGTGATGTTTCGCCCAAAGGACCCTTACCCAGTGACCCTTCCAGCTTGGCCTGAGTGGCCTGCTGCTCCCCATGCAGGGTGTCCAAGAAGGTCGGTGGATCTTCATGAAAGCATGACAGAGAGGACCAAATCTACGGGATCAGACGCTATTACTTACAAATTCTTGGATCTCTAAATGAAAGAAACCTTACATAACAATGACTACTTCTTTTTAAAAAGTCTTAATTCATATAATACCAAAACAATGACTTTTAGGAAGATAGAAAAACACGTAACACGAACCTCCTTTGCAACCCACAGTAGCAGGTCAGTGTGTTTATCCCCACGTGTGATCGGGAAACATTCTCCCAGGCCCAGCTCGGGCAGAAAGGCCGTGAAGATGCTGAGGTCAGAACTGGAGTATCTCCTCTGGGAACCCAGGGCGTGTGTGCCAGTCACCCTCTGCCTGTGGTGCCGTGTCTGTGTGGAGCGCGAGCTCCAGTCCCACACCTGCACGGCCCGGGAGGCTGGGGTGGTGCACCTGCAGTGTTGCAGGTGTAGGAAAGCCGACACAGTCAGAAGGTGCTCCCCGTAAGCATTGCTAGCAACTCCTCTGAAGATGTTTTAGGAAAAGTCCTGATTCCCTGAGGCTTCAGTCAGTTGTGATTTCTTTCCTAAAAATTTATTCATTTTTGAACTTAGCTTTGCATGCATAGTGTATGTTTGTTTCCTTAAGGAGCATCACTGTCCTCACCTTGCAGGCTCCACACCAGTGCTGCGGCCCCTGCTTCCGTGGGTGGGATGTCAGGGGAGGGCCGCGGTCAGCGTCACCGAGTAGGGTGCGCACCAGGCCCTTTCCTACCCCACAGCTGTGCCACCACAGTGGGTCTGGAAGGAGGACCGAGGGCAGCTCTAGGGAAGGGCAGCGGTCTCCCGGCTGGAGCGAGGGCCCTGGCAACAGAAGGGGCAACAGGAGTCGGTTATAGAAAATGCAAGGAGAAAGTGGCTCGCTGGATGCCTCCCAGACCCAGCCGTAGAGTTAGTTCCGCGTCCAGCCTCTCTGAGTCAGTCCTTGACCCAGCTTCCAGGGTTGCCCACCCCCACCCACAGTCCGCTGGGTCTGGGGAATTTGCTCCCATTCACAGCCTGGTGCCCTAAGGATGGACCCCAGACTGACCTTGGGGAGTCTTTCACTCTGATTCTTTCTCTGCACTGACTCACTTTGTGGCTTTGTCATTTGTCATAAGATCCTCGGTCTTCCTGGATGTACCATGAAAATAGATAATGCCTGCTCCTCAAAAAAAATAGGAGATCAAATTTTAAAATCAGCTGACCTTTCCACACGTGTTAAAGCAACACCTCAGGGGTATGGAATGTGAGAAAGGAAAAGGAGATCGTTAAACAACACAAAAATGATCTCGGTGGAATTCCTTACTGTACGTCAAGAAATGAAATGAGGAAGCCGGCCTGGGGCCTAGTGGTTAAGTTGGCGGGCTGTGCTTTGGTGGCCCAGGGTTTCGCCGGCCCAGGGTTTCGCCGGTTCGGATCCTGGGCGTGGACATGGCATGGCTCATCAGGCCGTGCTGAGGTGGCGTCCCACATAGCACAACCAGAGGGATGCACAGCTAGAATATACGGCTATGTACTGAGGTGCTTTAGGGAGAAGAAGGAAAAAGAAAAAGAAGATTGGCAACAGATGTTAGCTCAGGTGCCAATCTTTAAAAAAAGAAGTGAAATGAGATGCTCTTGTTTTGTCACTGGCTGGATGACACTACAGAACCTCCTCCTCAGGAGTTATTCCTTTTGGACGAATCTACCTTACTGTTTCCGACTGCCAGTCGAGGAAACGTCCTTCCACGTGGGCTCTGGAGTTTCTCTGGCCCAAACGTCAAGTTCATTAGGCTCTGAGAACTGGGGTCTTGGCTGGTGACTCTGAAAGCCACAGTTCTGCACATTAGCCCTCTTCCAGCTCTGCCACCTTTCCTATTTTTGCAAAGGTCACGCACATTTTCCCGTGCCCCTAGACGTGCTGTTTCTCCACTTAGAATGCCCCTTTCTGTCTTCCCCACCTGCACACCTCGTCGTCTTTCGAAGCTCCCAGCTGTCTCGGTTTCCCAGAAGCCTTCCTGAGAATTGCTGCCCGCCACCTGTCACCATTAGCACCTGGCTCCTGGTCACATAGCAGTGGCCACAGCCACACTGAGTTATCAAACTTAGTGTCTCCTCTGCTGGACCAGGAGCTGTCTGAGTGTAAGGACTGTGTTCACCATCATCATAATAGACAGTCAAGAAATAAACAAACAAATAAGCAAATGCATGGGAGCAAGAAGGCTTCTAGGCACTGACGAGGCAGGGACTATGGTTTAGTGGCTCTGGAAATAGAGTCAAAGAACTTCCTATGAATTCATTCTGGTGTTTCCCAACTTGGAAACTGTAGCCCTTATTGGGAGCACCATTTGGGCAATCTTATTCACAGAGTCAGCTACGAGAAAATGTCAAGGATCTGGGAGGCTCTGAGTGATACATAAAAGGGTAAATTGGACTCTTTCATTCCTGGCTTTTAAGGTTGCTACCTTCCCAAAGCAAGATGAGTTTGTAGGGTGAGTGTGTATGGGTGTGTCATCCACTGTGGAACACACATCTATCCCATTGCTCGTTTATGAGCCAGCTTCCTCTTTAGCCTGGGGACGCAGCATCACAGAGCCCCTCGGTGCAGCCCCCAGAGCCAGGGGGACGTTTCCCTCTCGACCTTCTGCTCTGCAGCGCAGAGGCAGCTAAACATCAGCACCAACGTTTTATGCTCAGTAAGTTAGTAAAATGAATTTTTAAGTACAAATTAGAGCTGAAGGAGCTTGGGAAAATTTATCTGGATGGCTAACGTGCCTTCTTAAAACTCAGGAGAATAATTGCTCTCCCCAACCTTGCACAAGTTAAAAACTGTGTAATTAAACATGTTAGAAAATTTTCAAGTTGTCCAGGTAGCAGGAAAATTGTAATGATAATAAGAAGTTACATTGTGTCTAGAAACTATGAAGGCAGTTAACACCACTCCTGTTACACTAACAGACGCTGACATTGCCCACCTGTCTCCAGCACTGAATGAGGGGGTGAGCCAGGCAGTTTGGGGGCAGCTTCATTACCAAAATCAATATTTTGAACGCGCGGTCTCTGACTTCCAACAATCTGTGTACTTAGGATGGGGGGGCGGTTGTGTTTTTCCCGTTTAGCAGAAACCACCTTAGATGGGATTCGATCATTCCTGCTGTTGCATTTCGGACAGTGAATGACTGAACTGAACTCAGAACCCAGAAATTCTGGTTCCCAGACCTGCTTGTGTCCCAGGACCCTTCTGGGTTCCCCTTACTTTTTTTTTTCTTAACAGCGGCTAAAAAATGGACATATTTCCACCCGTGACAGGGAGCAGAACCTGGATAACTCTCCCAAGACCCTGACTGGAATGTAATTGCTTTAGCGTCATGATGAGCTATCCCGGGATAAGGTGCTGTAGGCTTCATGACCTTTTGCTTCCAGCAATAATGCCACCCCACCTGCCAGGAGGGTGTCCTCGCTGTGCTCGCGTGCACGTCTCACCCCGAGGCAGGTCTTGGTGGCACAGTCTCCTTCTACTCTCTGCTCATCCACAGTGAGCCCACTCTCAGCCCACTCACCCCGCTTCATCTGAGGGGCCTACGCCCCATTCTGTCAGCTCATCCCTCAACTCTGCTCACACTTGCTGTCAGAGTCATTCTTCTTGGAACTCAGTTCCGTTCTTCTTTTGTCTTTACTGAATTGTGAGCTCCTGAACAACAAGGTCCATGTCTTATTTGGGAGGTTGTCGTATCCTGGGTTCATGTTAGGCATTAAATGGGCAACTGATAAATGTTTGTTCAAGTGGCCGAAAAAATCATCCAATGCCTGGTGGTACTCCAAGGTTTGATGTCGAGCAAGACAGCATGACGGAAAGCAGGTGGATTTTAAGTCAGACAGAATTTTCTAATCTCCCTTGGCCCCAGTTTTGTTTTTCTTTTTTTCCTGTAAGTGGGAATAAGACCTAAGTAGCCAACTATCAGGATTAGAAATAATAAGTGTGAAATGCCAAGTACAGTGCCTTCTGTTTAGCAGGCTCTCAATAAACGGAAGTTGTTATTGGTTATGTGGAAAGCCCTGGAAAATAATGATTCTATTTTATATTTGTTTGCCAAACAGAGTAAAGGGTTTTGAGATTTCTCTTACTGAGGGAAAATAAAAATTATTGAGTGGAGTTATTTGAACTTGTGATCAGAGAGCTCTAGAGGGAGGTGGGAAAGGTGGCCGTGTCACAGGCTTGCCGGGCGACGTTGTGTGTGCACAGTCAGCATCAGGACTGGGGTTTCTGCTCAGTGAATGTGGCGGCAGCCACATCATCAGAATGAAGGGTTGTAAGGCATATTCCTCTGCAAACCACTCATTCCGTTCTCAGGATTCACCAGCCTGCCCCGCTGCTCTTGCTTGATGTCGGATTAAGAAGATAAGCAACACTGACCCATACCAAGGAGAGATTTTAAGGGAATTTGATTTATAATGATTTGCCTTGAGTCGAATGACGAGTTTTAGTTACTTAAAATATATGCGTATATCTACCGTGTGATAATCTTCTCCATCCATAACCTCCTCTGTCTTGTCCTCAGTGGAGCTGATGCCAAACTCTTTGCATTAAATGTAAACCAAACAACATTACTACTTAGTTAGCTCTAGTGACCTGGTAACCTAAACACAAATGGTGCTTTTATTTCCAGCCACGCCAGTGATCGCCAGCATACGCGGAGTCTGAGGTGTTGAGGCTGTCTTCTGGAGAACCTGCAGCTCGAACAGGTGGGTGCCCTATGAAAGAAGAGAGTCCTGTTGGAGAAAGTCTTATAACCCAGTGAGCAATACATAAAGCACTGAAGGGGGGGGGGCCTGTGTGGCTCAAGACAGCATCAATGAAGGACCGATGTGGTACCTGCTCTTGAGAGAGTCTCTCACCTTGTCCCCTTGTGGCTTCCTCATCTGTGAAAGTGAGGGTGACATTTCTACAAGGTTCCATCCCGAGGTCTGGTTAGGCAAGTGGCGTAGAGATTGGGGTGCTGGCTGTGGAGTCAGAAGGACCAGACTGGAGCCCTGCTGTGTGGCTGTCAACGTCGCTTCTTGGTCCACTCTCCTCATTTGTAAGACGGGGTGATTATTGCTCTGTCTCAGGGGGTCATGGTGGCAGTTCCCTAACGTGCCTGGAACATCACACTAACTCAGTAACGGTGAGCTATTATTTGTAGAGTACTATCATTTTGTTATAGGAAAAAAACCATATCATTCAAAATCCAAATTTTTCGACTGGCAGATGGGTTTGGAAGGGCATTTTCAGTTTCAAGTGGATTTTATTTAGGTTTTCACTTCAAATAGGCACTGTACGCTCAATTATCTGATACTTAGCTGGTTCACATGATTTCCGATTGTTTTCTGTGTGCTGTGGGCTTGCGCCCTCCGTGTTAGGAGCATATCACCCGTGTCTGCAGGATGACAGCCCTGCCTTTTCCTGATAATTTCACTCTGGATACTGGGACTAGGTCAAGTGAGAAGGAGACCTACTGAATTATCGAGTCCTCAACTAGTCAAACCTCACTCTTCTTTGTGAGTCTCACCCACATTCATTTTTCTTCAACAATGTAACTTGCAAATTAGTAATCTTAGCTTCTTAGGCATATGTTTGTGAATGAGACCTAGAAAGAAGTTTTATAAGTAACTGAAAAATACCGATTGAAAGATAGGGTTTTCCTTGGTTTGAACTGTTACATACAGGGGTTAAGACCCTTCAGAAGAAGGTCTAGCCAGACAGGACGCCTGGTGAGCAGACGACTGAGTGACCAGTGGATGGAGAGGCACAATCCAGAGGAGGCAGGAAGTCAAGAAGCAGAAGCTCTGGGAGAGGGCAGCGTGGAGAGACTGCTGACTGAGACGGGAGATGGCAGGACGGGCCTCTCGGGTCCTGGTTCTCCAAGGACCGGCCGTGTGGGTGTCCTGCCATCTCCACTCCCGACACTGATGAGCAGGAGCAGCCCTGTCTGCTCGTCCTCTCTCCTCTGTGGCTGACATCACCCAGCCCTCTCCTCGCTCGCTGCTCCATGCCCCACCCACTGGAAGGCTGGAGCACAGGGGTCGTTAACCTTCAGTCACAGAGCAATGAATATTTGAGCTGAAAGACAGATGTGCACTTGTTTCCAAGAACACAACCTGTTTATGACGTTCTCCACGGCCTCTGCATGCTGCTTTTGATATGGAGATCATTTTCATGAATCGTGTAACAATAAGCATTCTTTCGGTAACCTTAGTGAGGTATAATTGACATCATACAATCTGTTTTAAGTGTACAATTTAATGACTTTTTAATAATTTATAGTTGTGTAATTATCACCATGATCTAGTTTGAGAACGCTTCCAACATCCTCAAAAGATCTCTTAAGCCTGTTTTCAATTAATTCCTCTTCCTAGGGAACCCCAGGCAACCCCCAACATGCTCTGTGTCTCTATAGATGTACCTTTTCTAGACGTTTAAGTGGACTCGTCGCCTGTGTTTTGCATCTGGCGTCTCTCAGGCACTAGGTGTCTGAGTCTCATCCTGTTTATGGCATCAGTTGTCTGCTTCTCTTTATTGCTGAGTGGTGTTCCACTGTCCGTGCACCAACTGATAGACATTTGAGTTATTTCCAGTCTTTTGCTGTTACAAGTAATGCTTCTGTGAGCATTCACATACATGTCTCTGTGTGGATATATGTTTTTATGGCTCTTAGGTTGATCCCTAAGAGCAAAATTGCTGGGTGAGATGGTAGGTTTAACTTCTTAAGAAACTGCCAAATTATTTTTCAAAGTGAAAAGTATATTTTACATTCCCACCAGCAGTGTAAGAGTGTTCCCGTTTCACCACATCCTTGCCAACACTTACTCTGGTCTGTCTTTTTATTTATCCCCGGGGGTTCAGTGGGATCCTAAGCGTTCTGCAGTGACCAGAGTCCACTTATGAACTTGAAGCAGTCCCTTTGATGTCTGTACAGGTACAAAAGGAATGCTTAGCTGCTCTTTCTTGTTTTGGCCAAACAGTTAGGATGGGTTAAAACAGCAATAGCAACACACCTAGAGCTGGATGTGGGCGGCAGAGGCTCCGTGCTGGCTGTCTTCTCCCTCCAGCCAACCGGCCGGCTGCTTCTCCTGCACAGACCCTGCTCTGCTCCAGCAAACTGAAGCAGACCCCTCTGGGATAGCTCATGGTGTTATTTCAAAGAAAAGAAACAAATTCAGGGAAGTCATTTATTCTTGATTTTCTTCCCCAAATGATGGGATTGAGTGATAAGTAATGCAAGCAGAAAAGAGAAGAAAGCAAAAAACCCACCATTTGTCAACTGCCCACATACTGGATGTGAGATAAGCATTTTCATGTTTTTCATATGAATTTCCTGAAGTTCTCATAATCCTTGAGACGGTTTTATAATCACCATTTCACAGGTGAGGAAGTGAAAGCTCAGAGAGGTTAGGTAAATTGCATAAGGTCACACAGATAATAAGTGAAGCTGGGATCCAAGCCCAGCTCACCGAGTTCTGAGCCAATTTTACTTCACTATGCCAAATGAGAAGAAATAGACAGAAAAGGAAAATTCTAAGGAACCAGTGGAAAAAGGTGAATGTAAATGGTAACTGAGAAAATATATGCATGAGATTTACAGTGGTCAACAATTACACCTACATTATACAGCCAACACGCTGGTGCCATATGACACGCAGCGTTCAAACCACACCTGAGTCAAACTTGCAGCTTGGGAGGCATGGGGAGAGCTCTCCCCCTGCTCATTGAGGAGACATCTGGACTTCCTCCCAGCCAAGGAGAGATGGTCCATTCTGAGCACCTGCAGACAGCGCAGAGAATCCACAGACAGCGTCACACAAAGGGCGAGAAGGTGGGGGTCCAGAATGAGACGTTTCTGAGTGATAGTTCTGCTTCCTCGGGCAAGCGGGCTCCTCACTGGTCCACTGACGCCCACCACCACCTGGTGCCCCTGCGGTGGCAGCCACAGCACAGACGCGGTGGGGTGTCACAAGTTACAGCACCTGAAGAAGCCCCAAAGAAACGCAGGCACAGTTTCCACAGGAAGGCTGCCTTCGTCTCCACCAGCAGAAATATTGGTGTGTCTCTTACTCCATCTTTTCCCATGAATGTTGTACGGTTGTCATGAAAGAAGGAGTGAGAACTGGCCTTTAGGATGTCTAGTTCCAAGGGAAGTGGCAGGGACTCCTTGAATGGAGCATTCCCTGGAGCACAGGTGGGGTCGTTGATGCTCAGGTCAGAAATGTGGCAAGAGGGATGGGGATGGGAGAGGAGACCATGAGTAATACGCTGCGAAACGACTCTTCCTCTAACAACAGCTGACGCAAACTCTGCTAATTGGGGCTTATTTGGATTTTTACCAATTAAGTCTTCAAATTTTAGGGCTTTACGTTAAATCCTGACTCTGGCAGCAGCTTGTTAGGCAGCTCATTTCATGTACTTAATAACACTTATCTTTGAATGGGAATAAAAATACCCGTTTACACCACAGGACCTAAGAATCAGAGGAAAAACCAGCAAACGGGGTTAAAGGTGCTTTGCCAGAACAAACGCTTACCGGTGGACCTAATAAAAGCAGTCGAATAGGAGGACAGAACTGTGCTCCAGAAGATGCTCGTAGTGACCTGTGGGGGAACCCAAGTTCCTCACCCAGTAAGTTTGGGAAACACTGAGGGAAATTTGTGCAACACCAAAGGGCCCCAGCATAGTCCGTGTGCTCGAGCCTCCACGAGGGCTGCTGCGTGGGCCGTTCCCGGGCCGCTCGAAAGGAAAACTGTCCATCTCAGGAACGTTTTGTGAAACATTCTAGGGAAAGAAGGCCCAGGAAAGTTTCAGTTGCTTTAGGAGTGTAGTTCCTGTCTGTCCAGAGTTCACATGTGCAGGCATTTCACAGGGCTGGCCCAGTGGCGCAGCAGTTAAGTGTGCACATTCTGCTTCTGGTGGCCCGGGGTTCGCCGGTTTGGATCCCGGGTGCGAACATGGCACCACTTGGCAAGCCATGCTGTGGTAGGCGTCCCACATAGAAAGTAGAGGAAGATGGGCACAGATGTTAGCTCAGGGCCAGTTTTCCTCAGCAAAAAGAAACAAACTTACGCCATGGTATATGGCAATTCCATCTCAACAAAGCTGGAAAAAATAGATCTCGAGACAAGGGACTTCTCCATGACTCAGTTACCTCATCTTTTTTAAGTAATTAGAAAAAGAAATAATGCTACCTACTCCACAGGCTTGTGGGAGGCGTAAGAATTAAATGAAGTAAACACTTGCACAGCACTTAGCAGGGTGCGCGACACGCGGGAATCACTCTGTGGTGCAGCGGCGGTCGGCCTCCCGAAGACCCTCTGTCTCGGAGCGCAGGGCCCCCACAGACGGCACGAGGAGCTCCTTCAGTGGGTGCCCAACTCTTGACGTCCAGGGCTGCAGAGTGAGCGCGGCTGGCCGGCAGGGTCCTACCCTCGGCCACTCACCGCCACGCTTTGGTCAACTCGTCATTTGCCTACCGTGGGCTGTTACTCTGTATGGCGTGTGTTCTTGGCACGTTCTGGGCGGCTGCAGAGAACTCACCATGGGAAATGCTGGCGTGTGTGGAAAACGGCTCAGGAGGTCCCTGTGCTGTTTTGTGAGGCAAACAAGATAATGCCTGTGGTTCAAAAACTGCAGAACGCTCTCCAGGGGCCACTTCTTATCTGTAAGGTCCAGTCTGAAGATAAACTCCAGGGGGAAAGGCCAAAATGGGGCACGTGGCCGCTGGAAGGGCTCACTGTCCCACGGCACTGGGCACCTCGACCGCCCTCATGGCGTTGTTCACACACCCTGACTCTGCACCAGGAGTGGCACGTCCTGTGCCCTGAGCGGAGGAGAGCCCTGCCCAGGGCGGGGGGAGAAGGAACCGACCCAGGCCCCTACGGGCAGGAAAGGTCCTTCTGAGCTCTTCCCTCACATTCATGAACATTTTAAGTAAATAGTTATTGTAGTTCACATTTAACAAATAAGTTTCTGTATTTCTTTAAAATAATTGGCAAGAAATTTTATTTGTTTGAATATGCCTGCTATTTAAGGGAAAGAATGAACATTTTAAACAATAGCCATTAAAGCAAAATCCTTTAAAAACTGGCTTTACTCCATAGTTGATGTGTCCCCATTTAGTATGTAAGTGAATGATGGTAAATATATGTCAAACCTTTATTTTAGAAACAAACTTTTGCAATTTCCTTTTTGGAAGTGTAACGTGTAAGTGATACCACTGGCTAGAAATAGTTGCTGGGGGAAACTGATGTGAAGTGAAGGGCACATTGTCAGCACGTGCAGCACCACCACCGGCATCCCCATTCACCTGCACACACGATCCTGTGTATCAAAACGAAGCAAAAGGGAACGGAGACGAGGAAAGCATTTCTTTTCTTGTTAAATAGCATAACAAGCCACAGATCTAAAGGGATTTTACTTAGAGGTGGGAATTACAAACAGTGGAGGCCATCCTGAAAACTGGAGGCAGAGAGTAAATCCACAAGACAAGTCGGGACCTCTATGCCTTCATGAATGTAGTGCATAAGTCCATCTGAAACAGTTTTTAAAAATGATTCCAATTTTACTCATCTCTCCCCAAATCATCCAAAAGATTTTAATGGCTGGCTCTTCCTGAAACTCAAAGACATTTATTTAAGACTTCTCAAAGTTGCAAACAGTAATAGGGAAATCTTGATTTAAGAAATAAGAAGTTTGTCAGATTCTTTCCGTGGGTCGTGAACTCAGTGAGATGGGATATCTTGGTGCCCAAGTCTCAGTGCTAGTGGCACAGGGACTGGATGCCCCGCCCATTCAGACAGGGAGCCTCCAGCTGTGGGTGGTTCCACATGGTTCGAATTCCTCCTGGAGACCTGGGCTGACAGCCACCCCTCTGGGAGCCACAGCTGACACGGAGGCTCCTGTCGCCTGCTAGACTTTGCGGCCTGACTCTGGTGGTGATAAACAAACCCACAGAGACCAACGGCAAAGAGGATCGTGGGGACACTAGTCAGTCCCCCTCGTGTGACCTCAGCTGTCCACCTCTGTCCTTTATGCTGTGTGTGGCTCAGACAAGTGAGCTGGAAACTGGAGGGGGAGAAGCTGAGCTGCAGGTGGAAGGCAGAGGGGTGAGGCCACTTTCCTGAGAGCCATGGCTGTTCTTCCTCTGGTCTAAGGATGTAAGGCACAGGCAGACTCGACCCCATGGAGAGGAAGGCTGTGATCAACTACTGCCCTGTCGACCCCTTCCTGCCAGATGGCCCCATGTGATCCTTTATAGTTATTTGTAAACGGGTCTGCCCGCTGGAAGCAGGGGCCAGGCTCCCTGTCCCATCTTCCCACCTGGGCGTGGACCAGGTTGGGTGGGCATGTACCGTGGGTTCTTCTCAAAGTCTTCTGACGCCGCAGCTTGCTGTCTGAAAATCAGACACTCTGCTAAAAAGGTGGACAATAGTGTCAGATTTTTTTTTATTTTATTAAATCTAGGTGTTTCCATCATTTTCACATGACTTTCTCTATTTTGTTTTTTAAAAACAGTTAGAAACTCCAGTACTCATGGGCTATTTAAACTTGGATAAGTTATCTGTGCTCTGGGCTCCTTATTAATAAAACAGGAATCATGATGGTACCCGTCTCACAGGGTGGCTGTCACAATCAAAAAAGATAATAAACTCACAATACTTGGCACCAGTACCTGAAACAGAGTAAATGACCAATAAACAATCAATGGTCATTATTGTTTTCAATGCATTGCATTCCAGGAAATCACTCTTTGAAGTCACTTGTCATTCACAGAGCAAAATAGGATCTATCCAGGCAAGCTTGTCTGTGCTGTGAGGTCACCGCCCACGCCCCGAGCGGGCAGTGCAGTGGCTGAATGGGGCAGCCTCTGAGGCAGCCTCAGGGAGCAGAGCTGCCAAAGGGAAGAGTGGAAACGGGATGCTGCCGTGTCCTGTTCAGTCTGTACTCCATTTTCTCGGATATAAACTCGCTGCCCTCAGCACATTTATGCAAGTGCCAATCAAGACTGTGATTCCTTTATACACTGTTAGATTAATGTGAAGTTTCTGGGGTCTGGATACAATTGTGTCATTCACTAAGATGGGTGGGCTCCAGGGCTTTGTCTTTAGTTGAACGGCTTCCTATTGACCAAATTAATAACCACAGTGTTGTCCATTCATATCCACCCATATCACAGAAAATTAAAAATAGGCGACCCTTCCTGAGTTTGAGCTGGATGCACGGACATCAACGTCTTTATTGTGATAAAAGGATTACTCACCACGTCGTGACCCACTCTCCGCCTGCCCCCCCTTTAAACGTTGGAAGAGGATGGTAGAGCTACAGTAGCTAAAGCGTTCTGGGGCCTCAAACCGTTCAAAATCGTCCAGCCTGGGCTCCCCATTTAGGTCTCAGTTCAGCATAAGCATTAACACAGCGACGACCCACATGAGCGCTCGTGGGTGTCGGGACCACCTGGAGAGTGTGCTGCTCCGTGGAGAGTCCCAGCCCTGCCACCAGTTCTTAAGCTGGTCTGACAGAGTCACAGGCTTGGGAACCACTACGGAAAAGAACTCAGTTAACAAGTCTAAGTGGAAATCAGGCAGTATGTGGAAAAGGTGCTTAATGATGTACTTTTTATAGGTATTCTTGGGTTTTGCTTTCATGAGAATTTGAATATATCTGAATACATACATATCTATTCTTTATTATAAATGTCAGTGATATGAAGAATAATGGAAGGAAGTACAGAGACAAGGAAAAGGCTTTAGTCAATGAGAATGTAGTCAATATGATTTACGCAGATAATTTTTGACAGTACTAATGATCCTTTCAAAGTTTATTTCCATATGTTTGGCAGTAGCTATTTGTTCAGAATACACACTGTTTAATCTATTAAATACATCTACTATACTACTTTACAATAAAATACAGCCAATTATTTAAGTAATTACAATTATTATTCACTGTAAGAGCCAATAACTAGTCAGGCCTGGTTAAATTATAAAGTTTACACTTTATTAATGTAACTCTTCTTCTTTAAGACTAATTTTAGTTCAGTAAGTTGATTCTTCACTGACTTAAGTGAAAAGCGTTAGTGTTTCCAACTGTTTCCTCTCTGACCCCACCATCCTTTAATCTGGATTGAGGGGCCAGCCCCATGGCCTAGCAGTTAAGTTTGGCACACTCCACTTTGGGGGTCCAGATTCAATTCCCAAGCATGGACCTACACTACTCATTGGCCATGCTATGGCGGTGAACCACAAAATAGAGGAAGATTGGCATAGACGTTAGCTCAGGGCGAATCTTCCTCAAGCGAAAAAAAAAAAATATCCGGATTGAGATAAATTGTGCCATACCTCTGTTGACAAGAGGATGTGTTCTACCACACTAGAAATTTTACAGCCAGAGGCAGAAGTTACACTAATGCAAAAGATGCTTTCATCAGAGAAAGTGATTGTCCTGTCTACTTTCCCCTAAATCACCATATACTGAAAAGGTGACACAGGAAGACATCAAGAGTGAAACAGGTGTCTGGGGCTGAGAAGAAGATGCAGGTAGAGCGAGGGGAAGGCAGACAGAGACACCGAGCCTGAGTGCCTCCCCCGACCCCCCCCACGGACCCTCCCCACCGCAGGCCTCAACAGGCCTGAGCAGGCTCAGCCAGGCCCCGGATCAGACCTTCCTCTTCCAGCCCAGGCCCTTCAGCCCAGTGGTTCTCAGACAGGGGTGGCGACTCCTCGTTGTGAGCTGCCCTCCGCTGCAGGACGCATGGCAGCGTCCCTCCTCTGCCCGCTAGACCCCAGTAGCGTGGCCATTTCCAACCCCCCACCCGGAGTTGCGACAACCAAACCTGTCTCCAGACACCGCCAGCTTTTCTGGGGCAAAATCAACTCCAGCTGAGGGCCACTAGACTGGAAGTCTGAGAACTACCTTGTCCACCAATAGCTGCCTCCTTCACAACGCTGCAGTTCCTGTCCTGGGGCTGTGGGTCTTTCTCTGCACAATCGTACATCACCAGGCTTGACTGCAGGGACCAGCGGGAGGGCACTGTGGTGGGAGGTGAGGATGGGAAAGGACTAACATGTTTTAGACCGTGCTGCTCCTTTCCTCTACCCGCCCTCAGGCGGGCACACACCCCCACAGGTGCACACACTCTCTCCCCACACATCACTTACGGGATGCATCACTCAGCAAACATGGCCGCACGCTGTCCTGGGTGCTGCGGCCACAGTCAGAGGGGTCAGGACTGTGCACACAGGAGGCACTGACTCCAAAGGAGGGACAGCTGACCACAAGGGGATATATGCACAGAGGACTCAGATAGTAAAAGTGCGGGAGAAAATAGGGGATGCCATCACAAAATAGTTTATATTGATTTGTACATTATATGAAGTCTATGTATACAAAAACTTATCATAGATTAGGTATGTATCCCATTATTCTTTAAGAAATTGGGGTGTAAGTGACAAAAATTATTATCCAATATAGAACTGTTGGCAGAACGAAAAATCATTAATTTGCTGATTCTGTTTTTCTGCTCAAGAAATCACATGGAATGTTTGGCTTAACTACACATGAACTACAGACACATTACAAAGTCTTAAAAAGGCAGCATCTTTAAGAATCCCCTCCCGCCAGGGCTCACCTTCAAAGCCAGGTCTAGAGAGGAAGCCGTGCCCGGCACCCCTTCCCCAGGCGTGACGGCGGAGCGTGCGGCCTGTGCCTCTGAGCAGTCTCACCACCCCTGATTTCGAACACAAACCTGTGCTCTTTACTAGAGCCAAAGAATCCTGTTTAGCTAATAGAATGACACGGTCTTGCCTGTGGAAGAATTTCTCAAGGTTTTTGATGTTTGGTTCCACAGCCAAGCCCAGCAAGAGAGGGTGCACACTTTTCTTCTCACGTAGGATCAAGTGAGAGGAGAGCAGGCACCTAAGGCAGTGTTCATACGCGTTTGCCCTTTTATCCAACCCGTTAATAGAACCAGCTCATCAGGACCCCGTGTTATAACCCCAGCCACCCCAGACACGGAGGCCGCCCCCGAGGACCCTGGGCCCTCAGTGTCTCCCTCTGACATTACAGAGCTGGCACATAGATTCGCGTTTTTAGTCATCATCTTTTTTTAAGCAACTGAAAACAAGCTTAAGGGCGCGGTTGTTATGCTTACAATCTACTCAAGGTGACAGCTGAAAACAGAACAGACATTTCACAGCAGGAACTTCCGCTGGTATTCTGGGGAAGGCCTGCGTTCTGGAAGCGGGTGTTGGCATCTCCCCGTCCCAGTTCAGTGTGTCTGAGGCGCAGACTGATGGGGTGTCATAAACTGCTGCAGAGCATGTCAACGACAGCCACAACCTTATCACCTGTGTTTGAAAGGGACTCCTCCTGGGATGCTCTCTCAGACGGACATGATCAGAGTGCGCCTGAGGCGTAACTCAGAGCACAGGCCCATTGCCCAGTCTTCCTCCTGTCTTCGCTCTGGTCTCCCGCGTGGGCAGTGGAGGGACTTGCTGCCCTTCTCTGGGGCAGGAATGTGTGCTTTCAGCTTTTCAGCTAATCGAGGACTCAGCTGAAACTGCTCAGGGACCTTTAGGGCCCGTTGTATAAACACACAAATGGTGAGGTACGTCAGCAAGTTTTATTCTTTTTTTCTTTTTTTGAGGAAGTTTAGCCCTGAGCTAACTACTGCCAATCCTCCTCTTCTTTTTGCTGAGGAAACCTGGCCCTGAGCCAACATCCATGCCCATCTTCCTCTACTTTATACGTGGGACGCTTGCCACAGCATGGCTTTTTGCCAAGTAGTGCCACGTCCAGACCCGGGATCCGAACCTGTGAACCCCGGGCTGCCGAGAAGAGGAATGTTCGAACTTAACCTCTGTGCCACTGGGCCGGCCCCAGCAAGTTTTATTCTTGAGTCGTCTCTTCCACCTGTCCACAGTCTTCTCTACATGGATGCCTGCCCACAGGCGGCAATGCCCTCTCACACTGAGTCCCTCTCTGGGTCTCAGTTCAGCCCTGCCCTGCCTCTGCCCCGGCCTTTCCTCTCCAGGAGCTCACTGCAGCTCTGCAGGGCAATTCTCCCGCAGCAGTGCCTGCAGCACCTAGAGCCGCCCCCCTTCCAGAGGGCAGGGCCTGGCCTCCTGGTCTCAGCAAACCTGGTCTGCGGTCGTCCAGCATTCAAGCCTCAAGGAGCTAGGATGTGATGTTTGTGGCGAAACAAACATAAGACCACAACAGAATGGAAAGAAATATGTCCCCTGTAAACTTTAACATGCTGTATGAAAACCAAACTTTGTCCCAGGGTAGCCGTCATCCTATTTTTAAATGTTTTCTCAAAATTTGATGGCCAAGAGAGCAAAAGTTAATTATTTCAACTCTGTGTCTCCCACCTGGATCAAGGTAGACCTTCCTGAGTTAGACTGCAGGTAACACTAACCTCTGTGCCACGCGGCCCCTGCAAGGTCGTTACCTGTAGTCCTGGTTAGGGCTCCTGGTGCATAATAATGAGACAGCTGGATTATGACTGATAACCAATTTGCCTGACTTTTCTTGAGCACTGAAGTCTCCTTTGGTGTCTTTATTTCACAGAACACAGCAGTATACCAGCTGAGAATAATAAAAGGCATTTTCAGTGTTAGGCAGTGAAAACCAGGGCTACGTTCCTGCTCTAAGTGTCCACATGTGCGTAGTTGTCTTCAAATTAATATACGTTAGCAAATGCACATTCAAGACCTTGGAGAAGGATCAATTTACATTTATTGTGATTGCTTTAAAATGCATTTTGTTTTGCTTTCTCAATGAACTTCAGTAATTACCAAAAGGAAAAATGAACTTAATTTCTTTATTATGAGCTTCAGCCACATGATGAACGGTATTGAATTTGGGGAAAGTATCCTTGAAAAGCCAATATGTCAAATTACTGACTTCCTTCTCTGTCTAGAACTTATATTTCAGCATTAAAACATACTCTGAGTTCCAAATAACCTTGAATTATAAATAAGAGATGAAAAGGAACTAATTTTTTTCTTCTAATATACTGAACTCATCTCGATTCTCAACATACTATTCCAGTGTTTGGAAACACTTGTGAAGGAATGTGAATTACAGCAGTTCACATCTCTTCGCTTTCTATATAATTGTGTTCCTCACACCAAAATGTGTGACTATCGCCCACCAGCGCTTGGGCCTCTTCAATTACAAAATACAGCGATGGCCGCTGTGCTGTAAATGCGCACCTCTGCACACCTGCTCCCTCCGCGCCCTCTGCCTGAACACCGTCGCCCAGTTCCCACAGGTGTCTCCACTTCAAATAACCTGGGCATCTGCAAACATCGCAAGCCCGGGCCACAGCCCAGACCAGTTAAATTGTGTGCTGGGACACAGGCACCAGCAGTTTTTGGATGTCCCCAGGTGATTCCAACTTGCCGCCAAGTTTAAGAACCTCAACCAGCTTGTGCCCAGGCTGACTTCTGTTCATCCTTCCCGTCTCAGTTGACAGGGGATGTCTGATGCCCTCCCTGAAGGTCTCAGGCCTTCCCCTGTTCCTCCTGCAGAAATCTCTGCCGTGGCGAGTCTCCAGCATTAGCGCAGACTGCAGCTGTTCCCTCAAGCTCCTGGGAGATTCAGGAGTACTTTCTCCTTTGAGGCCCAGAGTCTAAGCCTCTGCCTGGTGTATTGGAGTACTCAATAAATTCATGGAATGAGTCACTTCTTCCCAAGAAACACAAAAGCGAAAATAGAGAGTTATGTTAATATTTACATGCCATGGAAAAAGTGATGGGTTAAGAGGTGGTTAGGATGATGTTTCACCGATGGGCAATGTTCTGTATTTAGGAAAACATCTCCTCACACCAGTGAAAATAAAACTGTATCTCAACATCAAAAAGAATCATACAATATAACTTTTATTACCAACAAAATCACTTTCTTTCTTTCTTTTTTTTTTTTGCTGAGGAAGATTCACCCTGAGCTAACATCCATTGCCAATCTTTCTCTTTTTGCATGTGGGTCACCACCACAGCATGGCTGACTAGTGGTGTAGGTTGGCACCAGGGAACTGAACCTGGTGAAACAGAGCATGCTGAACTTAACCACTAAGCCATCAGAGCTGGCCCCCCCCCCTTTTTTTTTTTAAAGATTGGCACCTGAGCTAACAACTGTTGCCAATCTTCTATTTTTTTTTCTCCACAAATCCCCCCAGTACATAGTTGTACATTTTAGTTGTGGGTCCTTCTAGTTGTGGCATGTGGGACACTGCCTCAACGTGGCCTAACGAGCAGTGCCATGTCCACGCCCAGGATCCAAACCCTGGGCTGCCGAAGCAGAGCACGAGAACTTGGCCACGGGGCTGACCCTGCTCCTTTTTTTTTTTTGGTGAGGAAGATTGTCCCTGAGCTAACATCTGTGCCAGTCTTCCTCTATTTTGTATGTGGGACACCACCACAGCATGGCTGACAAGTGGTGTGGGTCCGTGCCAGGAACTGAACCTGGGCTGCTGAAGCAGAGTGTACCAACACAACCACTAGGCCATGGGCCAGCCCCAAATCACATTCTTTACTGTGCTAAGTATAGGAAAACATTTCCTATGATAAGAAATGTCTGAAACAACCCATCCCTTCTCAACTCCACTTCCATCTTGAGTGGACTATGTGTTGCTTTCAGGATTTTATGATGTGTCAGGGGTTTATAAAGCTGATTTTAAGAGTTTTAAAGTACTTGGTTTACAAAATGTATTATGTAAGAGTTTATGTTTATTGTGGTATTCACACTGTTAATACAATCATTATGATTCAAAAAATATCCTTATAGTAAATTTTGCTACAGTCTAATTCTAGACAATAAACCCAATCTTAATACATGTTATAAACAAAGCTGCTTAAGTGTTTGCTCGCTGGGTTACCTAGTTATTTTATACGGCAGCAATGTTTCACAATCCAACAATATGTTCTCTGGTAGATTTCTATGCAAGGAGCCTGAAATGAAATCAGATTTAGGAACTGTTTTCCAAGATAGTAATATATTATTCATTTATCTTACATATGAAATGCTGGATTATCCCACTAGACGTCAGTTTAAGACCTTACCAACTAGCGTTAAATATGCTTGCATTCTGAATGCATACAGAAGGTTAAAAGGAGGGAAAAAGTGTAATCTTCCCCTTTTAAATGGCTACACTGTAATCAACTACTGTTACCCAGGTTTTAAGTTTAGTCTGCTAATCAAATACAACTAATTTAAAAGGCGGTCATTACAAAACAAACCAAAAAAAAAAGGCGGTCACTGAAACATAGTTCTTGTCCTCCTATCCATTAGGGAGCCACGACTTTAAATCCTAAGCGCAGCATCCTCCGAGAGTGCTCTGCTTGGTCCGAGGAAGCTCTGCATGCATGCTCAATCGTGCAAGAGCAAGCACCGCGTTCCTGCGCTCGGTGCTAACGTCCTGTTCGCAGAATGTAAAGCTGGGACCGAGACGCTGTCCCCGGGGACCTTCCGCGGCCACAGCCAGGCGTCCTCTCCACCGACAGGGCTCCACAGTCCTGTCCGGATCGGAGGGCAGGGCCGTGTCACAGCTGGCTTCCGTCCGCAGACACTGCGCCGTGCCCTTCCCGGTCCTCCGCCGCTTCCTCGTCTCCTCACCCGCCCGTCGTGCCCAGAACCCTACCCCCTCGCTCCCTCGGTGAGGCCCGTGGGCGTCCCGTCCTCTGCCAGGCGTCCCGTCCCAGCGCAGGCCCGGGGGCGCAGGCTGGCCGGGGGTCCCCAAGTGCAGGCGGGGGCAGCCTCCACGTCCCGGCGACTCCCGGGGCCCGGGAACATCCTCCGCGGCCGCCGGTCTCCGAGGCGGGGCAGGGGAGCGCGCGGCGGAGGATGTTCTCGGGGCCTCGGCTCCCTGCGCGCCCGCGGGTCCTTCCGCTTCCTCCCGGCCCGACTCGCCGACCCCTCCGCCCGACGCTTGGTGAGCCCGGGCCGGGGCCGGAGGGGCTGCACGTGCGGTGCCCGCAGCC
>NC_060268.1:557377-619006 GCF_021613505.1 Equus quagga | reverse complement strand
CGTCCCGGGATGCGGCCCGGCGGGCGCCTTCCGCGGGCGGGGGGCTGTCAGAGCCCGGCGGAGCGGGGCCCGGCCGGGAGAGGGCCCCTCCGCGCCCCGGCTGCTCCGGCCGGGGGCCGCCCGCGCCCCCTTTCCGCGTGGGCTCCGGCGCTCCGTCTGCGGACCCGCAGCGCGTGTCGCCTGGCTTCACGAGCGTCGATTCGGATCGGGCTTCTGCGCGGAGCCCTCCCCGTCGCTGCAGGCTGTAGCTCGGGGCTTCGGAGACGCCGTTGGAGAGGCCGCTGGTGGCTTCATTTTCCAAGAATGTCAGTCATTTCCTCTGCGACTGCAGGCTCGGTGCTTCGCGGCCCCAGAACTTTGTGGGGAAGTTTTCCGTGTTGCATGTGTCGCCAGAAGGGCTGCTCCCGCGGGGCTGCCTCGGGGAGGGGTCCGGAGCCCGCGGCGCCGGGGCGGCGGGGTCTGGCCGGCCGGGGCGGGGGGCGCGGGAAGTGAACGCTGGGTTCGACGGGGGACGCAGCCTCCGCGGTGGGAGGCGGCTGGCGCTGGATGCTCGCTCGGTGTTTGTAAACAGAGCGTTGGATGTGCGTTTCACGTAAAAGGACCTTCGGGGTTATTCATGAGCAGGGTCCCCGGGGGGTGCCTGCTGTCGAGTGATCCGCGGGACGTCTTCCCCAGAAAGCAGGCGGAGGTAATGTGCACTCGCTCCCCTCTGCCTTGCTGGAAGAGCGCCTGAGACTGGCGCTGCCGGACCGCACCCACCTGCGGGGCTCCGAACCCTCCGGGGGACCGAAAGCCGCTCTGTCCCCCCACGCCTCCGTTTTGGGGGACAACAGGAGCAAGCTGCCCGCTTCAAGGACATAACTTGAACTGCGGATGTAGCATGCCCCTCTCTCTACAGGAGGACAGTACGGGCCAGGATGAAGACTCTGCTTTTGAAAGCCAAGTTTCCCTGTGCTTGGTGATAATTTTTAGCTCTGAGTTCTTTAAAAACACATTCAGCTAGGCCAGCTGAATAGGGGGTGGGGGTTATAGAGCTTTTGTGGTTTCTGGACTGTATTTCCACTTTTAACTATGCTTATAGAGCTTTTGGCTTTCAGAACTTATGACATAATAGACTGGTGTAGCCTTTTGTGGCAGACGCCTGAAATGAAAGTTTCGGCGGAATTGTTTGGGACTGAGCTGTCAGGTCCAGAGTTTAGTGTCAGTGAGTTCTGTCTCACAACTCGCTTTTTTGATAAAGGGATCCTTTGTGGTCCTCAGCTTGGATGTTGCACATTTTGATTTCTAAGGCTGTGGATTAAAAAAACCCCCAAAACCTGCAAACAATTATTTTATTACATGAAAGCCAGTACCAAGAAAAGATTAATTCAGTCCAGATGTAAAAATGTATGTGAATTTTAGATTTGGATGATCTCAACAAGTTTTCCCTTTGTCGATGCGGCTGCCTGGCTCCCAGATGGCGTTCACACATGATCCCTTAGGTGGTTTCCTGGGTTCAGAATTCATTTCACGGGCCTTCTCAAGTTATTTTAATCTTGTTTTAAGTCTTCCAGAGGATAGAAAGTTTTCTGCATTCATACAAAGATGGGTTTTTCCTACTACGCCTTAATACGAACCACACAAGTGACCTGGTTTGGTAGATGAAGCCTCTGTCTGTCTCATAAGAGGGGAAACGGGGGGGGTCCAGTGTTGTGTCCTCCGTGGGTAAACTATAGAAGCTTTCTCTTTCCTTTATGTAATTTCAGCTTTCTTCTTTTAAAGAAAAAATGTCTTAAGTGTGTTTATAGTCTTCCTTAGAATCCTGTCATAACACAGTCCGTGGTTTCGGATACAACAGTCGGTCCTTGTGTGATGGTCTTCCATCCTCCTCTCCCACCAACAAGAAAAGCCAGCACCACTTCTAAGAAAACTCCAGTGTGTTTTCTCATCTGTACTCCTAACGCCAGAGTTATAAAGGGTGTGTGTTGCACACTTGAGGTTATATATATTCTAGGAAGTCTTTGTGTGGCTATATAATTACACATTTTAGGAGTTTGATTACATTGTGATTGTGTGTTAAACAATTGAAGGCAGGAGGGAGGAATAGGAAAGATTTAGTGATGGAATTTCAAGAGTGGCAAAATTTTGGTTAAAACGTATCTTTCTTAAAACCCAAAAAGGAAAAATGATATTGTTGGCCTCTGTCATTAAAGTTTGATATGGGGGTAGTTGGGGGGCCTTTTTGAGCTGCGCATTATCCTGAGGAAGAGCCTTTGGGGGCTTTTAAAAATAAGTACAAACAAGTTAAATAGAGAATGTGAGAGGAAGGAAGAAGTAGAATACTAGGCATTGAATTGCAAGGAAAACCTAAACTTAGAAGGATGAGTATTTAAAACAAAGCTGAAGTAGGGAGGACTTTCTATTTAAAAGTAGAAATTAAATAAGATCTTTTCAGCTGAGAAAAGAAGGATTAGAAGTGAGGTCTGCACACATGAAGTCGCGCTGCTGAGGGGTGTTTGCCCTGGGAGCCTCGCCTGCCGTCCTGTTGAGTCACTCGTTTGGTATTCAGTAATGTTCAGGGACCGGGTGCTTCTGACTGTCCCCCACCCCAGGCCGCTTTCCAGTTCAAAGACTGGAAACATTTTTGTCTAAGCCCAATGAGTCCACAAATATTAAATTAGTCCCCCAGCATTTGGGAGAGCTGGTGTCGGCCACCCATGGGTGGGACCAGAAGGCCCTCCAGCAGTAACAACGGGTGAAGGTTTTGAGTGAAAACAAGCTCTCTGAGCTCCAGGCTGTCCCGAGGTTGAGTGGTGGCGTTGCCTCGGATGCAGGTTTGTGTGGGGTCACTCTGTATGTCTCGAGTGGAGCACGCACGCAGTCTCCCATGTTGGTCAGAGAGGCTTCTAGAATGCAGGGAAGGGGGAGAAGTCACTGCTCTGTGGCCAGTTGTGTTACTTCAGGAGGAGACAGCTGTGCTGCTGAACCAAATTCAGATCAACCAGATGCAGGCTGAAGGAGAAGGCCGGTTCTGGGAGCTTCGTCCCACCTGCCCCGCCCCGTGTGGCCTCACCAGCAGCGAGTTCAGAACAAGGTAGGGATTTGGTCACTAGCCAGGTCGTCTCGTTAATGTGATGATTGGGATGTTTCTGACTCAGAGCTCTGTTTAGAAGCTCAGTGTTCCAGATTGGTTCTCCTGGGATATTTCAGGTGTTTTCTACTTTCTTCACCTTTGTACACATACATTAGAGAACTTTGAGCAACAGCGTTTCTCTGTTATATCACGACCGAGGAAAAAGCAGTAGTGTGTGCTAGCTTATCACCGCAGTTTCACATGAAGGAGAAAATTATAAACATCAAGCAAGTTCTGAAGGAAGATTTTAGGAAGTTAATGAAGTTTCTCCCTTAGCTTTTCCAGCAGTTCTTTGTCTGGTTCACATGAAATGAAATGTGGTTAGTTTTCTCCCCACGGGTACCAGCACTGTGCTGTCCAGGTTCACAGATGGTGGGTGGAGGTGGGGGGGCTGTGACTTTATTTCTTTGAACTTGTTACTGAATAATTACATACAACCAGAAAAATGCACAGATCGGTAATGTACAGCACAAAGTGATCATATCCGGGCAGTCAGCATCCTAATCAAAAAGCAGACGTTGCCAGCGCCCAGAAGCCCCTCTTGACATCTCAAGCCCTGCCCCGGGGGTGGCCATGGTCCTGACCTCTATTGCCATAGGTTGATTTTAACCTGTTCCTGGACTGCATTTAAATGCAATTGAATCTTAAGTTCTTTTTGTGTGTCTTCTCTCTTTTTTTTTTTTTTTTTGAGGAAGATTAGCTCTGAGCTAACTACTGCTAATCCTCCTCTTTTTTTTTTTTTTTTTTTTTGCTGAGGAAGACTGGTCCTGAGCTAGCATCCATGCCCATCTTCCTCTACTTTATACGTGGGACGCCTGCCACAGCATGGCTTGCCAGGTGGTGCCATGTCCGCACCTGGGATCCAAACTGGCAAACCCCAGGCCACTGAGAAGCGGAATGTGCGCACTTAACCACTGCGCCACTGTGCCGACCCCTGTGTGTCTTCTTTAGCTCAACATAGTGCTGTGTCCAAATTGATGCCGGTGTCAGGACGTCCTCCTTTTATTTCTGTGAATGGATATACCTAGTTTATCTGTCTGTTGATGGACATTTGGGTAGTCTGGGGCTGATATGTGGGGTGTGACCTGATGGCTCGAGAAAAATTGAGCACTTTGGAGTAGAAAGGAGAGTATAGTCTTAAGATTAAAAGAGAAAAACTACTTCAAAAATGTGAGAGAGATATAGTGTCACAAAGACTTTGAAGGCTCCACTCTGCACAGTGTCCCAGCACCTCAGGGACACCATTAGACATGCCCGTGGATGTTGCCGGATTTCCGTTGTGAACTGGGAAGCAGGAGGGTCCTTAGGTGATAGCCAGCCCACTGTTTCTTAGACATGGAGGGACTGAGGCCCTGTGAGCTTGAGTGACTTGCACGGTCTCGGCTGATGACAGCGCCAGGAGTGGAAGCTGCTTCTGACGCTGAGTCTTGTCTAGACTGGTGCCATCGAGGGTCAAACCCAGCCCCACTCTGCGGTCATCCACTGCCTGGAGGGTGAGTGCCCTTTCCAGTGCTTGCAAAGGTGTCTGGGGCTCTGTTGAGAAAGACTGGGCCCTGCCCGAAGTGAGTGGTGCAGCACCCGCCAGGCAGAGTCCCCCTCGAGCCCGCCCGCTCGGCCCCAGATGGCGCCTGGGGCTCCTGTGCACCCTCTTCTCTCTGCCCCTTCCAGGGCTCTCCAGGGCGACCTGGGTCATGAGTGCCAGGTAGGTGATGTTGTGGGGCCCTCCTGACTCATTGTTGATCCGTAAATGACCTAGATGGACCCTAATTTCAAAGGACTGCTTTCTGAATATTTTCAGAATAGTTCATTCTTAAGAAGGTGTTGCAAAAAAAGATTTTTTTCCCCTCTTCCTGCCATTATGCCTCCTCTTCTACACACTTTTCCCTTCCTCCCACCCCCCCTTCAGATTATCTTTTCTTAAATATCCCCTGAAACATCCCATCCCTGTTTACCTAAAACAACAGTAAGATTCTGACACTGTGGTCTGTGGCCATGCCCAGGAAGCACTTCCCTGAAACAGAGGTCATGAGAAATCTAACAGATGAAGTGCTTACAAAGGAAACTGTCAGTGTAGGTGTATCTTTGAAATTTCCCTACAGAGAAAAAGGACGTTTTTCCTGGTTCAAGAAAAGGCTCAGAATTTCGACTTCGGCTCATTAGGAGGGTGGGCGACAGGTAAATAGCAGGAGTGTTACAGCAGGCGGTAACTGTATCCTGCTTGGAAGACTGAGGTGCTGCTTGTGCAGCAGAGGCTGAACGTGTGATCTTAGACAGTAAAAAACATGCTCCCCAGAGGGCCGCCCGTGGAAATAGTGCAAAATAGTGCAGCAAAGACTAAAATGTGAAAGGCGGCACGGAAGTGAGGGGTGACGTGTGACAGTGAACGAGGCCTTTGCCATCAGGCCTCTGGAGGCCAGGCCCAGGCTCCCTGTTCCCCTCTGCGTCATCTCCAGGAAGGTGCTTCACTCTCTCAACCTCTTTCTCCTGTCTGTAAAATGAGGACAGTAATAGTAACGGTCCCATGGGGTTGTTTGAGTTCTAAGTGAAATAGTCCCTATGAAGCAGCTGGCCTGGTCTGACACAGAATCAAGTAATGTTAATTCTTGTTACTTAACACAAAAAGAAACGACATACAGAGGGATTTATAGTTTTCTTGGAAGCTCCTAAGCCTTAGTTTACAAGCAATTTACAAGACTTTGTTATATTTTCTTTTTTTGATGGCATGAAGTGGGCAAGAAAACCTGGTATTCTGAGTTAGAGGTAGTGGGCGGTGTGTTGCTGCGCCAACGGCAGCTGGCCTGTCCTGCTGATCACCAGTTGGGTGAGTTATATTTCCTAATTCTTTTCTAATTTCCAGCAGTCTCAGTCCCCCAGCTTCTGCCTGCTAGATAAGTATTTCCTTTCAGATGCCAAAAAGTAAATCTCCCGATTTAAAAACTTATCTGTATGATGATTAATGTGCAAAGTGCTTTTAAACTTAAAAGAGTACCTGTGGCCCACACCTTTGCTCTTGTACCATAGGTTTCACATGAGTCTTTTTAGAGACAGCTGCTATTAGGTATAAGGGAGTTGCTGTTTGTTCCTCCAGCCCCACCCCCACCATTGGCACAGTTTATAGAATGTGGGTCAGACCTTTACAATGTTCTGTTATGAGGCCCAAAGCTTGAGATTTTAAACCATTCATTCAAAGGAAATTAATAGCCTGAAAGTTTCAAACGGAGTGTTTAAGAAAAACAAACTTAAGCACATTAGAAAGGCACATTTACATCTAAATAGCATAATTACAAGCCCGGGCAAAATGGGCACAGGATGCTCCAGAATAATCATGATGTATCATTCTGATCTGTTCATTAAAGGGGGCCGCTCCCGATAACCCTGGGCCCTGTTAGGCGTTGTCTAACATCTTGAACTTGGTAAACTTAATGCTTTAAATGTTCCCTAAGTTCATCAAAAAACAGGGTTTATGTCTTTGTGAAGTTTCTAAGACTGTGTTGAATACTTTGTGCAAGTCCTGCAGAATGTTTCTTGTCTGGGTGGGGAAACAAAATCCATGTGTGGAAAGGTATTAGGCATTTCCAGGTGAGTGTTCATAGGAGTCCTGGTTTTTCGGAGCAGAATCACTGACGGCCAGAGGTGGGACGTCCCTAGCTTCCCTTGGGCCACTGGATTTGTGTTGGGCCACGAGGTCAGGCTGGGATCTTTGTGTTCTTCAGTTACAAAGGGCCTTTTCTAGAAGCAACAGAAATGTTCAGGATCTGGTAAAAGGCTCAACTATTAAAAGAAAACTTTGAAGTTGAAATTCTTAAATTTTTAATTAAATTCATTAAACATAACCTATGTCTACAGTGTGCCAGGCACAGTTCTAGGCCCCGGAGATAAGTCAGTGAACAAAATAAAGAAGAAAGCCTTCGTGGAGCTTATATCCTCTTAGGAGACAAACAATAATCACAACAAAGCAGATTTTATAGTATTTTAGGAGGTAATAAGTGTGACTGGAAAAAGAAGAAGCAGAGCCAAGTGTGGAACGCTAGGAGTGCTGGAGAAGGGATGCGGGGCGTGTGAAGCAGTGAGGTCCGGGGGGACTCACTGAGACTGCTTGAGGGAGGAAGCTGGCCTTGCAGAGGGCCCGGGGAAGGCCTCCGATGGAAGAGTGCCCGGTGTGTTCAAGGAGCATGAGAAGGCCACAGAGCCGGAGCGGAGGAGGCCCAAGAGGTTTGGGAGCACTTTGTATAGGGCCCGCCTGGTGGATCATTGTAAGGACTTTGCTTTTGCTTTGAGTGAAATGGGGACTCATTGGAGAGTTTTGAGCGGAGCAGCAAGGTCATTTGACTGACGCTTTAGTGGATCACTGGCTGCCGTGTTGAGATAGGAGGATGGAGCGGGTGGTCAAGAGTGCAAGCAGGGACACGAGTTGGCAGCCGTTGGCAATAACTCAGTTGAGAGGTGCCGGTAGCGGTGGAGGAGGTGGTGAGGCATGACCAAGATTTATTTTGTAGGTCGAACCAATAAGATTTCCTGACTGTGTTTGAGGCGTGTGAGAAAGAGATCAGAGTGAGGATAACCCAAGGCTTCCTGCATAAAGAGGGAGTTGCCCGGAACCAGATGGGATCTGCTGGAGGATCGGTTTGGGAAAGATAGCCAGGAGCTGTTTTGAACAGGTTGTGTTTGACTTCCAAGTGGAGAAGTTGAGTGGGTTGTTGGATACAGGAATCCTGAGTTTAAGGAAGAGGTCCAAGCTGGAAATACAAGTTTGCAAGTCACCAACAGAATTTGGATGAGTTCGCTTAGGGAGTGTGTGTAGACAGAGAGAAGTCCATGGACCAAGCCTTGGGTTGTATCAGTGTTGACAGTTTGTAGAGGAGAGAAGAAATCTCCTAAGAAAGCATTTTAAGCCAAAGGTATTATGCACAAATTTCCGACATAGGAGACCTAATTAAATGTCTCCGTTCCCTAAGTAACAGTGTTGTTGTTGGAAGATGTTGTTAATTCTGTGGACCTGCACCGTGGGGAGAAGAAACTAGGAGTTACTTTGCTGCCTGTGGTAAAGGGACTTGGGCTGAGCCTCAGGCGCGTCCGTCTTTGGAGGCTGAGCCTCAGGCGCGTCCGTCTTTGGAGGCTGAGCTGATAAGGAGGACATGAAGAAGACTGAGAAGGAGCAGCCAGAGCCCCGAGGGAAGGTAGAAGCACATCCCTGAAGTCAGGGAAAGCCTCCAGGGAGGAGAGTGAGTCAGCTGCTGGGGTTGCTGAGAGGCCAGAGAGGCCACACTGAGCACTGCTCGCAGGATTAGCAACTTTGAGGTCATTGGTGACCTTGACAAGAGCGTATCAGTGGCGGGGCAGGGACAAAAGCCCAACTGGAATGGGCTCAGGAGAGAATGAAAAGCTTATGAAAGATGACTCTTATTTCTAGTTCCGCTTCTTCTGTTATATATAAATATTCGGTATTGGATGTGAGTACGTTTCAGTATGTGGGATGAAGCATGGGGTGGGTGGGACTTGGGAATGCTGGGCGCCCTGAGGGTGAGCGGCCCTGATCCTCCCCTGGTTGTCATTGGTGCAGCTCTAGAGTGAGATTGTAGTCTGTTTCCTTTGAAATAGAAATGCAGTTCTAATGCAGTTTTTTATTTTTTATTGAATCCCTCTGGGTGAAAACTATATCCTGGAAGCACTGTCACTTTGTGTTGTCTTCTGTTTTTTCTAATAAAGGCACGTTCTTTAATTCAACCCATTGATCCTTTTGTGTGGAAAGGATACAGCAGGGCCCGAGGGGGAGACGTGAGCTGACCTGTGCACACGTAATCGTGCCCGCTGGCCTGGAAGCCTCCATTCACAGAGTGGATGGCTCGGGTTAGGGGTTCCCCAGAGCCAGAGCAAGTCAAATAATAGAAGCGTGGCTTGTTTAAGGTTTCTTCTATAATTTGTTGCTGGCTGTCATTGTGAATATTATTTCAAAGCATGCGATGAAGCAATTTTCAGAGTGCTGTTTTTATATCATAATTATGCACCAAGAATTTTCTCTTCTGGGAGTTACCTTTGAATTACAGCACTGACTTTTTGTAACACTGTCATCAAGACGAATCAACAAGTCCCTGATGCTAATTATCTTTTCTTTCCCTAAGCCTGTTAAAATGCTAGCACATAGGCCTTTAATGCGTAAATGTTGTTTTTGGATAGTTAAAAGCTTACAGTGACTGATAGAATTAAAACTTTATTACATGTGTTCAAGTGTTTGGTAATAAAGGAAACTATGGTAATAGTCTTTAGAAAGTTGCTAATTACAGGAAAATGCTGGAAAGGGCAAAGACTTCATTTGCAGTGGGTTACGGAGCGTGTTTTTGAGACGTGGAGCTCCAGTGGTTCCAAGTGTGTTTCCAGCGGGTTGTGGTCTATACACATCACGTCAGCGTTCTCTGACCGCCACGTCGACACTGTGTTATTAGTATCGCTGTGACTGTTTTTTCAGCTGAAACTTGTAAATCACTGTACAGTTAGTTAAATGAACATAATTGACTTGTAACAGAGAAATCCTCACACAGGGCCAGCGTGAAATAATTTGTCAGTGCCAAGTGTTGCACACGGTAAACTGGAGTGTGCAGAGGTATAAAGCTAAGCAAATCTTGAAATAAACGTTAAGTCTCTGAAGTCGGTGACTGCAGGATGAAGTCCAGGCTTCTTAGCATGGAATTCAACATGCCAACCCAGACCTGCACACTGTGGCCCACCAGCAAGATTGGCTGCAGACATATTTTGTTTTTTAACACATGAAACGTTTATTTGCCAGCATTTGAAAATTGAGAAATTTTGCATTAAAAAAAATTGAATTTTACACCTTTTAAAAACCTGGAAAGTGTGGCTGTGATCTTTTGGAGAAAGATTGCTTCCCCTTTTACACGGGACGTGTGCTCTGCAGTCCCCCATAGTCCCCCTCGAAGATCCTCTTGCCCCACCCTTGAGACCAAGTAGCCGTTGGTGTTTTCCATCCTGCAGGCTTTACTCCTTGTTGCCGCCCCTGTGGTGATGGGCGTTTGCTGTCCTTGAGTCGTAGACACTTATTTTCCAGGGTCCTCTCAGAGCTCCTAAGTCTGGCCGAATAATTCTCGCTGTCCCTTCAAACAGGGACACCCTCAGTCCGGGTCCTGCCACCTCCTCTTCCACCGAGTGGAGCTGCGCGTTGCTGGTATCATGTCGTTGGAATCTCGCGCACGCTGCTTTGTGCAGTTGTCTTTTTATTTACGTTTTCCAGCTCCGCACCTCTGTTAGAGGTTTCTCGAGGGCAACAGCCATATCTTATAATTTGCTAGTGCCAGCAAATTTTAGATTTACTAAGTTAACTATTGTTTAGATTTAGCTTCCAGTGGGTGGTAATCTGTGACCATAACCATGCTGTAGAATAATTAGAAAATATCAAAATCTTGTATAAAATCTACTTCTTAAATAGGGCTTTCTTAATTTACCATGTCCATTCCTTTGTAGCTTTGTAGTAGCGTTTGTGTAATCTGACTTAATTCACTAAACACCTCATTTATTGCCAATTCTCTGATTCTGTATGTAGATGGATGAAGTTTCCAAATAAATAGGTCATTACTCCATACCATTTCATTATTTTAGATATGCTTCTTTCTCATGGCTAATACTGTCTGAAATGTCTTATTTTTTCATTTGACAAGTCGTGTGTACACCGTGCAGAAGGCCCTGGAGACGGTGTGAACTTGACAGGCATGATATCCCTGATCTCCTGAAGCTTTCACCTCTTAGCTGGAGAGGCAGAATTAAATAACAGAGTACGTGACTGTTCAGTTTTGTTAAGCGCTACTGAGAAGTAGGGGAGTGCCGAGCCCTTATAACAGAGCACGCTGGTCTGCGGGGGGTGCTGCCGTGGGCAGTGCAGCGCGACCAGATTCTAAACTTGACGTGCTCATAATTCCATAGCAGTTTGTAAAATATTCTGAATGTAAAAATTTAACCTTAGAAACAAATAGAGGTATTTCTGTAACAAATTAAGAATTAAAAAAAAACTTTTCCAAAGAATTTACCATTGGCTGTAGTCATTGCATTAATGAAAAAGAATTATAATTTATATCTCTAGCATTCGTTGTATTTTGTTTGGTATCTAAGTTGAACTGTATAAATAAGTAAACAAAAGACAAAAGGGAAATTGGGCTAGAAATTTCAGATAAAGCTATCTTGCAAAACAACTTTTATTTTATGAAACTGTAATTATTTCAAGTGTTTTCAGTAAGGACTTTTCTTAATGGCTTTCAAGATAGGATATAAAAAAATAAACGGATATTTTCCCTCAAGAGTAACTGATGGACAGTACCTTTATTCTATATTTCCAAGCCCATGACTGAAAAATATTAATGGTTTATCAGCCTGATCTTAGGCTGAAGTAATATGGTGTCATGAAAAACCTCAGCAGTAAAGTTAATGATGTACGTGAGCCAAAAATCAGAGTGGAATTTTGTGTGGTTGCATATTTTTTATCACAACAATCAGAGATGCTTTAAGAGTTTTTTCCCCAAAGAAAATAGAATTCTATACTTAACTAAACCTATCTAAATATAGTGGTAAAGTTAATGTTTTGCATAGTTGAGTGTCACACTGAAGCAAAGATCAGCTGCGATGGTGCCATTTCTGAAATTTCTGTTGAGAAACTCCTGTTACTTGTAATTATAGAAGGAGATTCGGAAAATTTAACATACTTAAGGAAGTTTTAGTTCAAATAAACCCAAGATTTTCAAATGTGATCTTAAAGGAATTTAAGAAAATCAGATCACAGAATAGTTTTTAAGAAGTGTTGTGTCATGTAGAATTTAAATAAATTCCAAATAAATCTTTCTAAAATAAAATTTTTTAACGTCAAGTGTTCGTTAACTGAGCTCACATTCATTTTAAATCTGCAAAAAGGAGGTTGAACTGATGATTTGTAATTTCCTGAAATACTTGCTTTTTCTGGTGTTTAAGAAGTGGAAAGAGAATTTTTTGTGAATTTCAATCATAGCGTAAAACCTCGCAGGGAAAGCTGATGGAAGTTGTCTAATTTTATAAAACAAATTTTCTTTAATTGGCTTATGGATTCTTGATGTAGACTTGCGTTTCTGACCAATAAGTTTTCAGGGAATTTGTGATCAGTATATAGGATCTAAATTAATGCATTTTCACATATAATCTATTTTCTGTTGAGATTTTGAAATATATTCTCAACTGCCAAGGGGCTGGGATGCGTGAGGGTTTGTTTGGGTCTGGGAGGTGGTTACTCAGCAGAGTCCCTTCTTCTGGGCTAGACCAGGCGTGTGGTAGTGGTGGCTCCTGCTGGCATGTCTCTGCCTGGTATGATGCTTTGTCTGTGTTAGGAAGCGAGTTACATCCTCCCAGGGAGCAGGAAGCTGTTTGAGGACGGACAAGGTACTACATCTCTCCCTCCTTTGAATTCTGCCACAGCTCCTAGGAGAAAAGGGCTCTTGACTTAAGCCCCACAGCATACAGCTTCGTTCTTTCAGACCTTTATAAGGCAAGAGAACCGTCATCTAGATTTCAACCTTCAGCAAGTCAGGGAGGCACTTGAGCCGTAAAAATGTAACAGAAATGTGTTTAGGAAAACCCATTTGCCTATCTTCCAAGTCTGACATATAAATAAAATAAAACTTTTCCCATAACAGTGATATGTATTCAGATTTAATGTTGGCATTGAAAAATATACATTTTGTTGCTTAAATTTTCAAAAGGCTATGAAAAATAAAAACTTTGTTCCTTAAACTTTCAAAAGACCGTAAGTAAAGATTGGGTTTTAGAAATTAACATTGGAATGCAGTGTTACAAATGATCTGTGATTTCTCGTTGCAAGAAGGCGATGTCCCTCTTGAAATGCCTTAGTTTGGGGTATCTGCCCAGGCTGCTTTAGAGCAGGGTTTCTTGTCCTCGTGCCACGTGAGCATAATGCAGGGAGAGTGTGCACACATTTCCTCTGCTTCCTGTGGTGACCACGGCACAGGTTTTTTCCTTTGGAAATGCCCGTTTCATCCATGCTGCATTTTTTTCTCCTTGGCTTGACAAGTGGTGGTGTCCTCTCTTGTGATCAGGTTGTCTGCGAGGAGTTGTCTTGACATGGGCTTCTGACCTTTTGAGCTGATATGCTTAGCCCTGTGGCCCAGGAATGAGTGATTGTGGACATCACATTTTCTTAGAAAAGAGTTTATGTTGGTCTTACCTTTCTTTCAGATTGGGGGGAAAAAAGACCAAAAAGTTGGGATTATTTCTAAATAAAATTTATATTGCTGTGTCACCCATCTTCTCTGCTGTTGCCGTGACCTCTTTGAAGATAGGAGTTTTGGCTTCCCCTTATTTCTTCAGCCCTCCTGTTTTCTGTTCCTGCTTCATCTGACACTGGTGTGTTCTATATTGGGATGAAAAGGCTGATAGAAAAGAAATTAACTAAAATCATGTATAGAGCATTCTCCTTCTTAGTTCATTTTATTCAAATTTGTGTGTCTGTGTGTTTCCCCCTGAGGATATGAATAAAGTTACTTTATTATTACCTTTATGAATTTAAACCCTCCACACGCCAGGGAGCAGTTTGACCCATAAAACAAACTAAAAACTGTGCTTATGAATACCTGTGTATCTTCCAAGTCTGCCATACGAGTAAAATTTAGCTCTTTTGTACCGGTAATACAGTTTGATTTAATGGAGCATTGAAGAACATAAATTTCATTTAAGTTTTCAAAACTGAATAAAGATTGAATTTTGAAGATTCCCCGTAGAATGTAGCTATAAAATAGAACATTTTTGTCAAGAGACAAATCAAGATGCCATTGATTAGGTCCCTACAGTAGTTTTAAAAAATCATATATATATTTTAAAATGTTTGATTATGAGAATAATTGTATGTAATCATAAGAATAATACCAAATGGGGTTCTTTCAATTCTCTGAGATGCTAAAATGTAGAGTAAAATAGTTTTTCCTAAATATATATATGTTAATTAACGAGATTTGCCCTCCTAAATGAAGATGGAAATATAGTGGTGCAGTGGGATTAAGAATTCTGACTACCTTAGAGCTTGGTGTTAGCACAAATCACAATTCAGAAGGTGAATTCCATCTGATATGTGAGTGAGGTCATGGATCTTACAGAGTTGTCTGAGACTGGAAGATGCTGCTCCAAGGAAGTACTGTGTTTGAAAGTGCTCTGTCAGTGCGGTGCCTGTGCAGACATACCTCAGGAGCTTAAGCACAGCCGTCTGGGTGGTCGCTACTGCTGACAGGTGTCGGCGGGAGAAAGAGGAGTGGAGAAGTCGTTACAGTGCATGTGGGCCAGCCTGGGCCAGGGTTGCTTCACCTAGGCTGCAGGCCGTGAAGGGGAGACTCTGAAGCCCTAAAGTCAAGCACAGGTGTTGTGTGTGTGTGTGCACATGTGTCTGTAGGGCAACGGTGCATAGTGTTCATCAGAGTAATAACCGTGATTCTTGTATATTATCTCTTTCTTAAAAATTAAAGGAATGTGAGCACTTATTTCCTTCCACTAGATTTTCTGGCAGCATCATAATTTATATGACATTTGGTAGTTTTAGAAGGAATGTTTATTTACTATTTGATCCTCAGAGTAACGGTCTCCCTCTTGTACACGGAGGGGGTAGATGACTTGTGTGAGTAGACACCTCTGCCGGATAGAGTTTGTCACAAAACCATGGTGTGATACTTTTCTTCCAGCTCTGAGGCCTATGCTGTTTTCTTGCCGCCAGTCAGTCACCATGTTGATAAAACATTTCCAGAGTGTTTGCAAACTATGATGCAACATTTGATTTCTTTTTTTGTTAGGACTTTTGTAAGTCAATTTTAGTTTCTGCCAGATACTGAATCAACTTATGTTCCTTAATTAGCTTGCATTGATTATGCCATAGAGAATTGTGTCACTCTAGGGTAATCTTTTCAAACATATTCTACTTCCCGTGATAATGCGTTTAACTTGGCACAAAATTCCAGATCATTGGATTTCGTCTGAAGAAAGCAACATATATCTAAAATTTCACACTATCAATCCTTGTTCAGAGCAGCTGTTACTTGAAAAAAGATATTATTTGTAGGATTGGTTTGTAAAGGGAAATTAAAGGGGTTTTGAAATGATTGTACATTATGCATTATAGGTGAGACAGTGAACAGTTGCTTGATTTCTCCTTAGAACTTTGCATCTTTACATTGGAGTGAAGGCTGTGGAGCTTGAGTGAAGTGGTGCTGGTGTCTCATGAAAGCGTGTCTACCATCGGCCTTTCTGGAGGACGTTTTACTTCCATGTGGACTTTGCAAATCAAACCAAGTTTATCATGAGAACATCTGCTCTTGGTTCTTTAATTCAACAGTCTTTTATGTGCCAGCATTTTGCTGGAAATTCAGTGATGAACCAGGCGTGGACCCACCCTCCAGAAAGGAGAGCCTGGTTGATGAGGGGAGACAGACGGACAGATGAACTGCTAAACCACGTAACAAGTGAAATACTGCCTGTTTAAACTCTGCCGTGCAACTGTTGTTTAACAAGAAATTTCCTTTCATCTCTCCAGAATTCTTGCTAGGTGATAACTTGGGTAAATGTGGAAGGCCAAGCTTCATTTTTACTTACTATCATTTAAAGTTATAGTCTATTTCTAAATCACCATGACTTCCTCCATTTTAATTCTAAGGTCAGTTTAAACTTTCTGAAGCTGTGGATTTTGCCACTTTAGCTGATATTGTGTCACTTGTTTATACGGTGCGTCACGCGGCACAGGTTTTGAGGTAGTGGAGGGTCCTGTAACATGTGGACACTCTCATGAACACATAGAGTCACTACAGATTTTTAAAAATCAGCTTTTTCGTGATATAAGTTACATCCAGTAAAAGTAAAGTTACAAATGTACAGAGTCATGTAACTGGTGTCTCACAAGACAAAGAACGTTTATCACACCAGGAAGTTTCCTACAGCCTCTCCCACACCACGGACCCCTCTGTCCTGCCCTCACGCTGTTGCCTTTGCGAGAATTTCACGTAAATCAAACCATGGGGCGTAGTCTTGTGTCTCTTGCTTAGCACAGTGCTTTTCAGGTTCATGCCGTTTGTTTCGTCTGCCAGTAGTTTCTTTTCATTGTCGCGTTGTATTCAGTTGTCAGCTGTTACTAGTGGATGTCTGGATGGTTTCCAGCTTGGAGCTCTTTTGAATGAAGTTGCTGTGAGTGTCCATGTGTACTCTTCGGTGGATGTGTCTTTTCACTTCTCTTGGACAAATACCTACGAACTCAGGTATCTGAGCTGTATGGTAAATGAAGCTCTGGCTTTATAAGAAACTGTCAGATTGCTTTCCACAATGGCTGTCCCCTGTAACGTTCCCACCAGGAGTGTCTGAGAGTTCTGCTTGCTCCAAATTCACCAAGACTTGGCATTATCAGTCTTGTTAATTTTAATCCTTCTAGTGGGTGCATAGTGGTATCTCACTGTAGTTTTTATTTGCACTTTCCTAAGGACTGATAATGTTGAGCGTCATTTCAGTGCTTATCTGCCATTTGTATATCTTCTTCGGTGAAGTGACTGTTTAAATCTTTTGGCCATGTTTTTAAAAGCGTTGTCTTCTGTTAGTTTTAAGAGCTGTTTCTGTCTTTGGGATTTCAATCTTTAATCAGATAAATGTTTTGAAAATACTTTTGTCAGTCTGAGAATCACATTCTCATTTTTAAGTGACTTCCAAAGAACGGAATTTCTTATTTTAAGCAAGTCCAGTTTATTTATTTTAAGGAAGTCCAGTTTATTTATTTTAGGGAAGTCCAGTTCATCTTTTTTCCCCGATGTTTAGTGTTTTCTGTGCTCTTAGAAACCCAAGATCACAAAGATCTTCTCCTAGAAGTTTTCTGTAAGTTTTATAGTTTAGCTTTTACATTTGCATCTGTAATTCATTTCAAGTTAACATTTATATTAAGGTTGAGGTCAGTTTTTTCTGTATGGATATCTAATTGTTCCACACCATTTGTTCAAACTTCATTCCCTCACTGAATTACCTTGGCATCTTTGTCAAAAATCAAATGTCTTTTTATGTATGGCTCTATTTCTGGACTCTTTATTCTGTTCCATTGACCTGCATGTCTGTCTTCAGGCCGGTATTATACTGTGTTGATTACCGTTTGTACCTTTATAGTAGGTCTGCAGATCAGACAGCGAGTCCCCCCACTTGGAGTATGAATAGTGAGAGCAGACAGCTTTGCTTTGTTCCATATTAGGGGAAACCATTCAGTCTTTCAACCCTGAAGTGTGATGTTAGCTGTAGATTTTTTATAAATTGTCATGACTTCTTATACTCTTAGAACAAATAATTTCCAAATTCTACACAGATTAATTCAGGTGGATGATGTTTTTAAAAGACTTTAGAGGGAATTTCAGGATTTTATCTCCCCATTATCGAGACCTGTATTGAAGATAAAAAGCCAGTAGATAACTTAAAACTTTCCAAATATTATCTGGAAAAGAATTCCCGTCCACCCTTCCCTAGAAAGCCTGCACGAGGACCAACACCAGATTCCTCCAGATCTGCGGGTCCTGGAGGACGGCAGGCACTGCTCCGTTAGAGAGTGCTTTTTGATCTCTTGAGTAGTTTCTCCTCTGGGTCTGAGACGGTATGATTCCAAGGCAGCTGTTGGTCATATTCAGCCTTCTCTTGGTAGGATTAAGGGCGGAGGATGGCAGTGATGCTCTGCTGGTGTTGGGCGGTGGTGGTGCCCTGAGCACTGGCTCAGCTTGGAGTGGCTGCTCGTCTGGTTTCTCCAGGGTCAAGGCTGTTGGTCAGCCTCAGAACTGGGTGCCTTCCAGCTCCACGAGAGCCGCGTGGAAAGGCAGTGCTGAGCGGAGGGAGAGCAGTTTCTGCGTTGGTTTGATTGGTTGGTTGGTTGGTTTTTAGCTCCAGCCTTTAAAGTTGAGCTATGGTTTCATTTTTCATGGAGGATTAACCTTGTTAGTGTAGGGTGAGGTGGAATTCTGATTTCCTTCCTCCACACCCTTCAAAAACCAGACTTCAGGGCTCTCTCAAAGCATTAGAGGATGATCACTTTGAGAAAGAATGCTCTCTTTTGAGTGTATTCATCCAGGGTATGGGGGATGCACATCACAAAACCAGAAAATCCAATGAAAGGCAGGTCAGATGGAGGCGACTTGACCTGCTCGGTGACTCACTGAGTTTTGTTGACTTCACACCCCAGGGAGCCCAGAGCTTCCCTGTGAAATGGCTTTCGTTTCTATTCTCTTTGGAATATATGGGTAATAACTGAGTTAACTGGGTTTGTATCTTATTTCAAAAGCCCCGTTGAGAAGCGTTGCAGACATAAGGCCTGTGAATTGGTGTATGGCAGATAGCATGTTACTGCATTGGGAAGTTCCACTTGAAAACGAGATCCCACACTTGGTGGAACTGCCAGATTCATGGTCGTTGTCTTCCAGAAGTGAGCTAAGGGAGTTAAACACCGGATGGAGGTAGAAGAGAGCCAGCTTCTGACTGAAGGGTCCCCTGGGGAAACCCCAGGGAGGCCACCCTGCTCCGTGATGTCCCCACAGCCCCCTTAGCAGACTTAGATTCATGTTTCTCCAGAATAGCATAAGTCACCTATCTCCTTAGAGTAGATTGGCTAATGATTTGATGGTGCCTCAGAGGAACAGGGTGTGCGGGGGTGTTCTTAAAGTCTGGAGTGTTGGTCTCTGATTAGTGAAGACTTTCTTAGATATGTGTTTTATTTTTTATTTTTTGGTGAGGAAGATTGGCTCTCAGCTAATATCTGTACCCATCTTCCTCTATTTTATATGTGGGACACCTGCCACAGCATGGCTTGGTGAGCAATGTCTGGGTACGTACCTGGCATCTGAACCTGTGAATGCCAGGTTACCAAAGTGGAGCGTGTGAACTTAACCACTACACCACCAGGTTGGCCCCTGGTGTAAGTGTCTTAATGTGTTGGAGATAAATCCCTACGTGACAATAACAATAGTAAATATTTTGTGAAACTGTTATAAAGAAGCCATATATAAAATAAACATTTTTTGTTAATTCTCTTAAGGGCTTTTGTAACTGGGGGATGGAAATGGTTTAAAATAGTTTTTCTCTGATGGTTTTATTTATTGAAGCATAGTTGAGGTACAATATTATGTTAGCTTCAGGTGTACAACATTTTCTCTGATGTTTTACATTGATACTTTCAGATGTCTTTATGAGGTTATGTGACATCTTTGTCTCTGACTTATACTCATAGCAAACCCACAGAGGGGTGTTACGTGAGGGCTCTTGTAGCAACGGAGGCCTTGCAGGAATGTGCAGAGGGACCCTTGCCGTGAGGCCTGTGGGCTGTGCTCTCGCCCTTCGCTTAGTGTGCAGGGGCCTGGACGGGGCCTCGCTCACACGGGTCTGTGTGTGGCACCTTTGGCACGTGCACAGCGTGCGTGTGTGTGAGGGTGTGTCTCACAGCAGATGCTGCTCCCTTGGGTGTGTCTGTTTAACAAAATAATTTTGGCCCATGGTTTGTGTGTCTAAGGATTCCTGGCATCTCAGTCTTTTCTGGCTTCATAACCCTGTTTACATGTGGCTCTGCACCTCTCAGGGTGGAAGGCAAGGTCTTATTAGCATTGGGGTCTGTTTACTTCAGGAGATCATTTAACTTTCTTTTTTTTTTTTTTCTGTTTTTTTTAAAGACTGGCACCTGAGCTAACAACTGTTTCCAATCTTTTTTTTTTTTTCCTGCTTTATCTCCCCAAATTCCCCTGGTACATAGTTGTATATCTTAGTTGCAGGTCCTTCTAGTTGTGGCATGTGGGATGCCGCCTCAGCATAGCCTGACGAGCGGTGCCATGTCCGTGCCCAGGATCTGAACCAGTGAAACCCTGGGCCGCCGAAGGCGGAGCGTGTGAGCTTAACCACTCTGCCACAGGGCTGGCCCCTAACTTTCTATTTAAACATATAAAACGTGAACTTTCTGAAAGGAGACAGGATTAAACTAATTGTTTCCCACCCGTGGGAGTTTTTAGATAGAATTTAGGGAAGAAAGATCCTGGAAGGAGAAGCACGCAGGTGCCCCAGTTTACTGGAGCCCTCCCGGCAGGTCGGGTTGCTCGCTCAGTGTCGGGCCCTTCACCTGTGAGAACACCGGCTTGGACCACGTCCCCTCTGAGCCCGGGTGCAGCGGTGACATTTTCAACTGATTGTATTGTGTTACATTATTTTCCCTTTAGTAGGAGATGGAAACCCAGAAGTTAACACATACACATGCCGCTGAATTGTAAAACTCTTAGAATAATTCATTGACAACAGCAGGATTCCAAGGCTTTTTTCCATTTGAGGGTCGTGGGAACAGCTGTGTAGTAGGCAACACAGCCCTGTCTAAGGTCCTCTTAGTCTGTCGCCGCTGTTCTTTGCACGGGTCCTCGATGGCCTCCCCTTGTGTTGGGAGTAGCGAGCTTTAGAATTCCCTGCTCGTCCTGCCTCGTGTGTCTTTTTGAAGCTTGATCACAAGTGTGTGGTTATTCACAGCATTTTCTGATTTATTTTACTTTTTAAATTGTGAAATACACACAAAGAAGAGTGTTTACGGCGTCCATGTACACTTTAAACAGTAACAGTAATAACACCACTGTATCCATACCAAGCTTAAGGAAAAGAATGTTTCCCCAGCTCCTTTTGCGGCTCCTGCCCCTGTCTGAAGCCACCCCCGCCCCCTGAGCCCCCCTCAGCTCCACCATGAAAGTTTGGGGGCTCATCCTGCCTGTGCGTTCCTTCCAGTCCCACCACACACGTGCATATCCCGGGCGAGTCCCCGTGGAGTCGCCCGTTTCTGCGCTTCCTGTTCCTAGGAAGGAAGCGTACTGTGTATATTCTTCTCTAACTTGCTTCTTTTGCTCAGTAGTGTTTTTGAGAGTCGTACTTGTTAACTGGTAGCTGTTATTCATCAGTGGTCACTGCTGAATTGTTTTAATGTACCATTTTATTCTATCGTCAATGGACTTTTATCTTTCTAGTTTTTACATTTATTTCGTTGTTGTTGTTAAGAACCATTTAATGACATGGAAAATCCTTTTGCAATGTTAAAAGAAAGTTAGCAACTTCCCAAATGCTTAATTCAATCTTTCTTAAAGGCATTTGTGCTCTCTTTGGAAAAAACCTTTCAGGGGAAAAATAAGTCAAGTTAATGTTAGGATTCCATATATTACTACAAGATAATGAGAATTTCACAGCAAAACCATTATCTAGAACACTTCAGTTCCTGTGTCGGGGGGAACTGAGTGAAGTCCCCTGAATGAAGGAATCAGAATTTCATTGTGGAAATTAGAAGCAGATGCTTCTAAGTTGGAAGATTTTCCCTGAGAACAGCACTTTTTGTTGGCGGTGTCATGCTAGAAATTCATCTTGGTTGAAAGGAATTTTTGTCCCTGGTTGCTAAACCTGATATGAGTTTTGAATACAGATGGCTGTGAAAAAATAAAGTTTTTGTGGTTTAAAATGCATGAGTTTTACCATCGCTTCTGCTCTTCTTGTGGGCTGCCTATCTTGCATCTCCCCTCTCTCCCAGCTGCCCAGAGGGACCCAGGTTTTGGATGTCCATGTCCTTCAGGGAAAGTGAATCCCACCCCCAGCTCCAGCTCTCGAGATGGGCCCTGGGGCTGACGCTGGTCTGACTGTGCCATGCCCCTGCCACTGCACGGCAGCTCGGGACCCGAGACCCCCAACCAGGGGGAGTGTCAGAGCTCATCTTTGCCTCCAGGTTCTGGTCCATGTGGCCACTGAGAGATGCAGCCTTAACGTGAAGTGACCAAGGCACCAGGAAGAAGCTGGTGACATCGCAAGCCACCACATCAAACCACCCACAAGCCCACTGTCTACTTCTAGGCTTCAAGTTACTTTGACTTTTATAAACTCCTCTGTATCATTCAAGTAGTTTACTAATAGTTAACACTTAGATAGTGTATACCATATGACTTGCAACATCCTGTAAAGTAGATACTGTTGTTATTTCCATCTTACAGATACGGAAGCTGAGACCTAGAGGGGTGAAGGGACCCGTCCAGGCTCATACAGCTAGTAAGTAGCTGGCTGAGAGTCGAACCCAGTCAGTCTGGCTGCAGAGTCCGGGGTTAAGTTGGATATTTTTGGTACTTGCAGCTTAATGCGTCCCAACTGAAGGATCTTTTCTGTGCTTGCACACAGGCTGGTTTAACCCGGTGCACAGGGAGACCTTCCTCGAAACTGTATTTTGTTGACGGTGTTGGAGAGTAGTATCTCCCATTACGTTCAGCCGCTAAATTTAAAAACAAGAAGAAATGTTTGCCTTTTTCTTTGTAACTGACACACAGAAAATGTTCAGTAAGCTCTTGCCAATACTGACTCCCATTGCTGCGGTGGGGGTGAGGGCTTGCCTCTTAACGTAATTTTAATCTTAATTGCTGGGGAATTTGTTCACATTTCTGGTGAATTTCTAAATCATTCAGCACGTCGTGCTGGGTGCCTGTTACAGACCCAGTACTGTCCCAGGCATTAGAGACCTAGAGATGCTGATAGGTCGCGACCTTGAGGGGATGCTGGTCCTAGTGGGGAGAGAGACTCGCCAACAAGGACAGGTGCCAAGAGTGCAGGAGGAGCGCCCTCAGCCCCCTGCTGGCGTGCTTCCCGGATGGCATCTTCACTTTTCCAGGGAGAAGAAGATACTTTGTGTTTTGTTTTGGTTTTGTTTGTTTTCCGTGAGGAAGATTGGCCCTGACCTGACATCTATTGCCACTCCTCCTCTTTCTTTTGGCTTGAGGAAGATTGGCCCTGAGCTAACATCTGTGCCAGTCTTCCTCTGCTTTCTGTGGGGGACACCACCACAGCGTGGCCATGAGTGGAGCAGGTCCACACCTGGGATCTGAACCGTGAACCTAGGCTGCCGAAGCAGAGCACAAACTTAACCACTCGGCCTCGGGCCGGCCCCCTGCCTGGTTTTTGTTCTTTTGGAGGTGGGTGGTGGGCAGGATAGTATAAAGCGAGGATATTACAGGCAGAGGAAACAGTGTGGTCCAAAGCAGAGAAATACGAGAGCAGGTCCTTTGAGGGAGCCACTGGGGAGCCCTTGCAGCAGTACAGAGCGTGAGTTAGAGAATGTCACACTGAGGACGGAGGGACTGACGGTGAGAGATTGCTGTGCCTTAGTGTGGCGGTGTCATCCCGTGGAAGGTCTCTGTGCCTTAGCGTGGCGGTGTCGTCCCGTGGAAGGTCTCTGTGCCTTAGCGTGGCGGTGTCGTCCCGTGGAAGGTCTCTGTGCCTTAGCGTGGCGGTGTCGTCCCGTGGAAGTGCTGTAGTGCCGAAGGGGGCAGCTGGGTGATGCACAAGGTCAGACAGGTGTCATGAGGTGGCCTGGCTGCGTTGCGGGCTGCAGATTTGAAGAATGAGACGGGACTTGCAGATCTGGGAGAGAACACGCTGAGGGCCACGGTGGAGGGGGGAGCCACTGAACAACGGCCGGGACAGAGGGACGACTTTCTTTTTCTCACTAAGATTGTTTAAATGTGTATGGGGCACCTAAGTCTGTCCCAGCCGTTCGACCTTAGGGGTCACTTTTGTTATCTTCCTCTCCCTCGCTTTCTTTGGGCCTTATGTTTGGAAAGATCGTCTATCAAAATAAGTCATTTGTTTTCATTTTTTAAATCTGACACATAAAACTAAATGTGTTATCAAAATAGGCACTGAAAAATGATGTTAAAGTTCCTTAGGTGAATGGTCTTTTAATGTCCCTTGATATTATTGTGGGTAAACACGCAAGTTTTCTCAGGCTTTTTGAGATATTTGAAGTAACTGTGAAGAGTCCCATCACTTCTTCCGTGAACCCAGGACAGAAGCCATTGCAGTTGTTGGTTGAGTGAGTTATGCTTATTACTGTTCTCTTTAGAGAGTGTACCAGAATCGGGCTTTCAGAAGTGTGTTTTTAAGTTCAAGGGTAAAATGAAGTGCTTTCATTTTCCTGAGCACTGCTGTTGTTTCTCCCTTTGCTTTGCCTCTGTAATCAAGTGGATAAAGTGAATGTGGTCCTAGCAGAACGTGATGCCCAAGAAGGGGAAAGTGCAAAGACTGGGAGTCAGAGAACCGCAGGTGCAGGGGAGCACTCCCAGCCTGCCTTCTCCTGGCTCTGGGCTCTGTGTGTGTGCATGGGGGGCAGCGCAGACCCTGTGGGGGCCAGGCCCCTCTCCTGCCTCCCCCAGGCGCCCTACCGGTGATGCCCCCTCCTGGGCCACTCCTTCTCCCCGCTGCTCTCCGTGAGCTCCTCCTGGAGTGCTGTGCTCCCTCAGCTCCCAGCCTTGGCAAATCCAGGACCCTCGTGGTACCACGCAGTTCAGCATTTAACTTAACGTACAATCATGTTACCTCCTCTTGTTTCACTGTGTTAATCTTGACTCTTCAAAGCGATTATAAGCTCTCTAAGGACCAGAATCTAGAAATGGCATGAGAGACAGGAAATAGTGCAGTCTAACAAAGTGCCGGAGGGCTCAATTCGGTTGGCTCTGCTCGTTCGCTGACTAGCAGAACACCTGGGGTCTTTTTCTTTCTTTTCTTTATTTTTTTAAATAGGGGCTTTTTAAATTTCTGCTAGTTCTATTATAAAAACATAGTGAAATGGTAGTTTTTGGCTATAGGTATTTGTGATTTGGGGATAATGTGCTCAATAAATGGTGTTTTTTTTGTTATTGATGTTATTTTTGACATAGTATAATTTACTAATGCATTCCTGTTGTTCGACTATTTAGATATTTCTCCCATTTTCACTCTGATGGATAGTGGTTCAGGGGGGACTTTTGTTCAAAAGCGTGGTTTGCTTTAGTTGAAGTACTTCCTTCTATATATTCCCCAGAAGTTGGATTATTGGGTCAAAAGACATGAACATGTTTATGATTCTTCCTGCAAAGTCCTATTGATTGCAGTGACCTAAGTGCCAGCCACAGCTTACGAGCACAGTGATGTCACTGAGTTTTCTCCTTGTTTGCAGTGTACGGCTCTTTGCCTGTCTTTCTCATATTCTCCCTTCTCTGTAGCCAAGGATTAGCCACATAATTTTATTCTTTAAAGGATGATAAGCATTGCTTGGCACCAGTACAAGTCCGCTTTAATTGGAAGATTCTTTTTCATTCGTGGTCCCAAGGTATTGCAAATCTCATTGGCTAAATACAGAAATGAAATAATGTGTTAGTTGCTAATAGAAAAATACCATTTATTTTAGGGCTCAGGATGTGATTCATGACAGAATAGATAGATTATGACCACCACCCGTTACCAAAAAGCAGTTCTTCCGCTTGCTTTCCAGGATGTGAAGACAGTAATGTTACTTGGTAGTAAATGAGTAATGCATTTAATAATCTTCACAACAGTCCCGTTCCTGAGACGAGAAGAATGGACACAAAGAAGTAGAGACTCCCCAGGGGCACCCAGGCGGCAAGTGCCAGAGCTGGGGTCCCGTCCAGGCCGTCTGGCTCCAGAGTCCAGGCTCTAAAGTCTGTTGCTCTGTCCCTCTTTCCAAACTCAAGCTTTCTGTGGACTCAGTGATTACGTTTCAAGTATAGTTATTGTAGTATATGTACGTATCTACACGGGCATATATTTACATACATGTATATGTAAAATACGTATGTTTACATATTTAAAATAGATAAAATATACATATATTTACATATGTACATTTCATACAGTAACTGTTATTACAATAACTGCATTTTAAGTGACATCACTGCCGCTTTTGTCATATACAGTCTGGTCACAGCCTCTGTTAGATTACATTTGGTAATTAGTTAATGATTTTCCCTTACCAAATTTATAGAATAGGCCCCAAACTAAGCTGTTTTTACCAAAATTTCTACAACTATACCATAAACTGACCAATGCCCAAATTATATATCAACCATAGTTTCCAGTTACTTTCTTTGCAGAAAAAGCACTTTTTTTTGCAGCTACTGTAATTTATTACAAATGGACAGTACAATAAAAGCACATTCAGCACAATTCTGTGAAAACACATTGTGATCTTTAATAAGATTGTATTATTCACTCACAAATTAGCATTCAAGATGAGATGTTCTCTTTTTGCTGGAAATTGCTGTGAGGAATTGATGGCGCTGTCTGCCTTGCTGGCCTTCAGTGAACTTGTGCGTTCTTCCCCTGGTCACATGCCCCTGTGGTGCCCCTGGAGGGTGCTGGTGTCCTGACAGCAGCTCCACCACATGAACCTTTCAGTTATTAAGAGGTGTCTTCCATCTTCCAGGTCTTCTCTGCTAATGATGAATATCACCCGTAGTGAACAGTCTCCTTTGTTTGGGAGAGAAACTTTAAAATGTAGAGCATTTTTTTTCAAGTAAATATTGATGTTGGTAGCCAGTGGTAGTAGACACTTGGTGAATCAGTGAGTGAGTGCCTCACATGGTAAGTCAGCTCCTTGTTTGGATGGGCTGTGTTAGAGAGGACTTGCTCAGTTACAAAAGGGCAGTATTAGTTTGAGAGAAAAGATAATTTATTGGCTCACTGTGGGAATTCCTAGGAGTGGCTTCTGGCTTCAGACGCAGCTAGATGCAGTGTTTCAAGTGACGTAGTCAAGACTTCTGAGCTTTGCTTTCTTCTGTGTTGGCATCCTTCTTCAGCAAGGCTTTTACCCCATAAAGATGGTGGCAGCCCCTCCAGGCTCCTGTCGTTCTTATAAATAACAGTCCAAATGCCGAAGCAGCCCTCCAGGCCAGCTTTTGTATAACAGATTTCATGGAGGAATTCGGGGTTTGCGTGGGTTGTATGTTCATCATTTAGACCAATTACTGTGACTGGAGAATGGGGTACCCTGTTTGGCCAGCCCTGGGTCACATCCCTACCCCACGTCTTCTTCCACCGTCCAGAGTAGACAGCACGCTGTGATTGATAGCCCACTGGAAACATCTGGGCTGGCACAGGGGCACTCCCTAGTGGAAAGATGCTGCCAGACCGGTGAAAAGAGATGTCCTCTACATTCCATCCCGTGGTCAGCCAACACACATTTGAACCTGTGCATTCATACATGCTTTCTCTTTTTTAATACGTAAGATTTTAAAGAGGTCACCACCTAATATAATGCAACTGTCCCATTTACTTAACGTCCCTAACCCAAAGTAGACTTCCCAAAATTTAGCTTAGTTACTGCATCTAGCTCTCAATTCCAGATCTCTAGGTGATGTGGATTCTTGATCAGTGGTAGATCGGCTGTAGATGTGCCTTCTCACTCACGACTCACTGTTATTTTAATGAACATGCCCTCAACAACGTGATATCAGCACTTTATCCGTTATCTCATCCAGTCTTTCCAATAATCCTGAGAGGCCACTATTTCAGATTTTACAGATGGAGAATCTCAGGTGAGAAGCTAGTGTTTGTAGAATCCAGATTAGGACCCAAGTTTGACTGACTGGGGAGGTTAAGTCTGTCTTAGCCAGTGTTCTGTCCGTGTTGTCTCTAGACAGCTGAGGTCCAGCCATCTGGGAAGTGATTGCAAGCTTCCAGCAGTCCCTCGCTCGCCTGCTAGAGCAGCGGGTGGAGGACGGGAGACGGCAGCAGAGTCCGATGTTCTTTCCAGAGGGCTTGGCTCCACACAGTTGGCAGATGCCACCTACGTTCTCTTTTAGGTGAAACGGTAACTGCAAAACAGGCCATGAAGTAGAAGGTGTTCAGCTTACCTGTTCTTCAGGGCGAGAAAAGTGACCCTACTTAAGGGAGAAAATCCTTGTAATACAGAGCACACAGACAACTTTGAAGGTCGGGTGTCAGAGTCCAGGCCAGGTTCCATATTTCCAGGTACTAGGGTGACAATATAGGCTCTCCAGGAGCGAGTGCCCGGTGAAGGTGGAGGTGTGCTCACGTGAGACGTTGGGTAATACACTGCCCTGAGAATTCCTTTCAAGAACCTGAACTTCAAAGCTGCTCTTTTCCCTCCTCAAGGCCGCAGTGCGTGGTTGTGTGTCCTCGTTGTAGCTTCTAGTTCTTCTGTGTCAGCCGCTGCCACAGCACGGCTGCCGACTCGCGAGCGGTGTAGTTCCACCCCAAGAACTGAACCCAGGCTGCCGAAGCAGAGCACACTGGGCTTTACCCGCCAGGCCCTTGGGGCCGGCTCAGAGCTGTGCTGAAGCCAGAGGCCGGTAGACGTTCAGGAGGAGGTTCAAGCACAGTTTCTGAGTTTGGAACACGATTGCTGAGCCTTCAGTTGGAAAACCAGTGTTTGGTAAGAGTTGTGCCGTTACTTAACAACAGCTGGATGATGGAAAACAGCCTGTGGCTCTGAGAAAGCCTGTGGAGCGCTGGTTCTCAGCAGTGGGTGGTTTTCCCCAGGGGTGTTGGCGCGTCTGGAGACAGTTTGGGCCATCACACTGGGAGATGGGGAGGTGCCCCTGACGTCTGGTGGGCAGAGCCAGGGACGCTGCTGAACACCCTGCAGTGCGCAGGGCGGCCCCACTGCAGAGGATGTTAGGCCCATAATGTCCATAGTGCCAGGGCTAAGGAACCCTGCTCTGGAATCTTCCCCGTCCAAGGACATGTGTAGTAAGCTGAACAGTCAGCATTTAGCAGCATATCCTGTATGCCTGCCACTGGAGATTAAAAATGTGCGTACGTGTAGCCAGTGGCCTGGCTCCGAGGAGATCTGAGGAGATGAGGTAGAGGAGAGCAGTAAAACTTCCTCCTGAGCCCGAGGTAGTCTCAAGGCCAGCCCCGATTCCAGGGGAGGGAAGGGATCCCACCTCTGAATGGGAAGCTTGGCGAAGAGTTGATGGTTTTCTTTATTATACGTAAGTCCTTAATGGCACCTGACACAGCAAGTATGTAGTAAACGTCAGCTTTAGTCAGTGCTGCTCCTCACCTTTTCTGAACAGTAGGTGAGCCTTGCCGTTTACTTTCCTTCTGCTTGAAAAACTTCCCTGGGATGGATGGATGGACGGACGGATGGATGGACGGAAATGACATCCCTCTCTTCATTCTGGCATCTGCTTCAATATTGACTTGTCAGAGGTGCTTCCTCTGATACCATGTCTGAAATGGCACCCACACGACCACCTTGTCTCCGTCACCTCTCTCACGTGCTCTGGGTTTAGTTTTTCTTTGTCGCTGATACCAGTGTCTACATTACGTATGTGTTGTCTGTCTGCATTAGAGCAGAGTATTGCTTTGTCCAGTGCTGTGCACTCAGCACCTACAACAGCACGTGGCACACAGTAGGTGTTTGATGAGTGAACATAAAAGAAACCCCGCTCATTTTACCCAAGGCATCTTGATATTCCTTTTAGGGCACCGTGCATTAAGACTGTATACTCTTGGAGCTGGCCCCGTGGCTGAGTGGTTAAAGTTCCATGTGCTCTGCTTTGGTGGCCTGGGGTTCGGGGGTTCGGATCCCAGGTGTGGACCTGCTCCACTCATCAGCCACACCGTGGAGGTGTCCCACATACAAGTACAGGGAGATTAGCACAGATGTTAGCTCAGGGTGAATCTTCTTCACACACAAAAAAGGACTGTACGCTCTTTATCCCATGATGATCCTGGCCGTGGCATTCACGGACTCGGTGCTGCCATCTGTCACGCCTCCCCGTGCCTTGCCCACTGGGGCCCGCGTGCTCTTGGGAGCAGGAACAGCGTCCTCACCTTCGGCTTCTTGGCGGTGGTGTGTCCCTGACTGGACACTGAGCTCACGGGTGTGAGGGCACGTCTTCTGTTGCCTCTCTGTTCTGCTTTCAGCGAATGGGCACTGCCCTGCTCTGTGTCACTGGGGCCTCGTAGATGTGGGGTGGTTCAGTTGGAAGGTGGGACTGGCTGCAGTCCCCTTTTCCAGGATGCTTTTTCGCATTGTTTTTGTTAGGTAGTAAAGGTACCTTTTGACTGTTGAATATGCCTACTAACCTTGCCTCCTTAGAGTCATCTTCTGATCAGATTACCATCTTTCACTTTTTTAGGGTGACAGTCTCAGCATTGAGAATCCTCCAAAGTAAGGCTGTGTTATGTGGGCAGGAAATTTCTGGTGACCTAGTTGTTTGTTTTTTTTTACTTTTTTTATTTCAGAATACTTTTAGATACACTAGAGTATCAAAGACAGTACAGAGAGTTCCCGTATGCCCGTTACCTCTTACACGACTGTGGTACATTTGTTACAACTGATGAACCAGGAGTGATACACTGTAATGAACTGAAGTCTGTACTTTTATTGCGAGGTGACCCAGTTTTAAAGGTTGTTTTCAATAATTTATAAAAAATGGAAATCAGTATTGATTGTCCACAGGTGGTTAGCTTCCTGATTCTTAAAAGAAATGTAACTTTGTAACCAATGGGGGCTTATCAGGAAATAAGGGACTTTCAATAATGTGGGTTTAAAATTCAAGTGAGGGATCTGATAGCTTAACGTACTTTGTAAGTGGGGTATTAATAAAAAAGGCAGGTGGGGTTGGATCCCTGTTGAAGCTCTTCAGTTGTTGCCTGGGAGACAGGACACTGCCACGCGGCCTGCTCTGCCTAGGTCATCTCTCCTCGATCCTTGGACAGGAGAGGCTGCCCTGGGCGGGAGCTGTGCCCTCCAGGGTCGAGCTGGGACCTACCATAGGACACGGAATAGGTGGCCGGTGGCTGAGAGGCTGATGTTTCAGTTCACATTGGCGTACGTTTTGTCTGATTCTTTTCCCCAAGACTGCCCAGTTGAAAATTAAATTGTGTCCTGGAGCAGGTGTGGGTATTCTGCTGTTTCATGGAGCCTTCGAACCAACTCCAATGCAGTCCTGGGTGAAGTACGAACTTAGTCCCCGTCTCCCCCACGGCCTGTCTGGTTTGCCATCCTCAGAACAGAAAGCAGCCGTGAAGCAGGACTGTTTCTCAAAGACTCTGCTTTCATTAAGTTTTCTTCAAAAATCCTCTTCCAGTCTTTTTTTGCTGCATTGTTTGAATCATAAAATAAATAAAAATTGTACTCAAATGAAATTTTAAAATTATTTTAATGAAGCTCTGGAAACATCCCAAACCTTAGAACATGTTTTTTCCATAGTTTATTTTTTAAATTCTAGAAAGTAGGTCAGTAGAAAAAACCCCTTAAATTAGTTCAGTTAGAAATGGAAAATTGTAGGAGTAACTCAGTTTGAAGTGTAGATTTAAATAAGAAGGATTATACTGGGGTTAATGTCATAAGGGTTTGAATTTAAGTAAGATGCATTTAATCATAGCTTATAATTTCTTCTTGAGAAGATTTTAATAGCAGAGAGGAGGCCTAAGTGTTGGAATATATCAATACATAGGGAAAAAATTTCCATGAAATATAACATTTGACAAGGAGATTGTTTGGAACTATATTTCTCAGGTGGAATATCTGAGAATATTGTTCTATGGGACCTTAATAGATAGTTCTTGGGAGGTGGGGAGTATTCTGTGCCCAAGTAAGTTTGAGAACTATTAAACAGATTTAAGAAGTTGCCTGAACGCCTTCTCAGGGCCTTTAACATGTTCTGAATTTCTGAGAGAGGCTGTATATAGGATACCCAGCTTCCCCAAATTATTTATCACTGGATCAGCTAGTAACGTTCTTCAGGAAAATGTTCTGAGTACACAAATTTCACCTGTTTTAGGAATTTTTACCTTTGAAAATGCGAGGACATCTTTCCAGTTGTAATGATGACGTGCTGTCTTCGCATCCATTGCTTGTCTCCAGTTCTGTGCTTCAAGTTGTGTTCCCAGCGTATACCGTGGAGGTGTCACATGCAGCCCTCCACTCAGCACCCCCCTGGTGTGAACTGAAGTTGGGCTCCCATCACAGCTGCGTGTCAGAAGTACCTGGGCAGCTTCTCTAAAAGATCAAGCTTACTGGGCCCCGACCGTGGAGGTTCCTTGTTTGTGGAATGTCACTGTGCTCAGGAGTCTGCAGCTGTCACAGGTGCCCAGGTGATTCTGGGGCACTGGCCCTGACCTCAGGCAGCGCTTCGGGACTGTCAAACTGGGTGGGCCTGGCTTTGGCGGGCACCTGGCTGGTGGTCCTGGAACACATGGGCCGACCATCCCATCCTGGAGGGAGCTTCGGCCCTGGCCTCAGTGACCCTGCAGGTGACGCACTGGCTGCAGCCTGGTGGGGAGCAGTGGCTGTCATCCTTTAGGAAAAGCAGAATTCTGAGGGGCTTTCCGTCACCTTCCTGGTGAGGAAATACTGTATGTGGGACGGCCGTTTGTTTTTACTTAGTTTGAGTAGCTCCCTTGTGAATGGCATTTTATTTAAACTTTAAAGAGAAGTATTAGTTTATATTTACTCATGGTGGCATCTGAGAACGTTATTCTCCCCTGTCTTCCTGCTGGCAACAGGTGGACATTTAACCTTAAGCAGATAGGCCAAGATTCTACCTCATTTGTGCTTTGCTATTAAAACTGCGTGATTATACTCTCTGCCTGGTGAAACAATTCCATATTCCTGGAAATTCCTACATATCCTACAGATAAAGCTGGAAAGGAACAATATAAATAATTACTGATGGTTTGAGAGGGAACTAGTCTTAACATATGTTGGTTGAATAGTGTTATAATAGCAATAATGTATGAACCCTAGACACACTCTTTAAAGGTAGGAGATATCCACCACTGTTTTAAAATTATTCTGCAATGTCTTGCCAACGCAATGAGACATGAAACAGATATTGAAGGTGTGGTTATTGGAAAATTGGAAATAAAATCTTTATTACTTGCCAACGAAATAGTCTACATTGGAAACCTGAGGGAAGTTAAAAAAATTAATATGTTTAATGAACTGATTAGATATGAGATGTATTCAAGATTCACAGCCTTTTGTAGACAAACGTGGTTTAATATGCAGTCATGTTTGTGTACATATTAACTGGTTGGTGAAGTAACAAGTGGGCAAATTAAGCCTGCGTTGTCGGGTTACAGCGTCAGGAGAGAGAGCAGCACTGTGAAAACTCAGGGGGAGAGACGGTGTGGGGAGGCCCCGCCTGGCGAGCGTCGTGGAGAGAGCCATGAAAGCAAGTCCTGCGATTCCGCGAGCCTGGAGGGCACAGCTTCCTCCTTCCCCAGGCAGAGCGGGCTGGGCAAGGCAAGTGGTGGAAGCCAGACCACAGTGGTGCGAGAAGGAATGCCGTGGAGGAGCCAAGGCGTCTGTTGGAGTTTGCTGGTAATGGAAGCAAAGAGAGAGGTTGGGAATTTTGTTGTTGTTGCTGTTTTGTCGTTTTACCCTCGGGACCTTTGTTGTTTCCCATGGGACTGGCGGCCCCTCCGGGCAGGCCTCTGTCTGCGAGCCCGGCCATGATGGCGCTGCCTGGACCGTGCGAGCGCCCGTGCTGTGTCTGGCTCCTGAGTGCCGTGAGAGCTTTGGGGTGGTCAGTAGTGGCGCAGCACAGCACACGTCCCTGGGTCCTCACGCGTCAAGCTGGGCAGCCACGGCTCCGAGCCGGGTGGTCCCCGAGCCGCAGGAGTGGTTATGCTGCGTCTCCTGCCTCCCTCTGCCCTGCGCCCGCCGCCTTATTCACGGCCTCCTCTTGGGTTTTTACAGCTATGACCCCGAGTGCTGGGACGTCGTGATGCTTTTCCCGCAGGCCATGTGATGAGGAGCAGAGTTTGGCTTTGGTGTGCTCGGAACTGGGGGGAGTGCCGAGGCCTGGGAGCCCAGCCCTGACCGCCAGAGAGCCCCCAACACGATGAACAAATTGAACTTCCACAACAACAGAGTCATGCAGGACCGCCGCAGCGTGTGTATTTTCCTTCCCAACGACGAGTCCCTGAACATCATCATAAACGTGAGTAGATCCTGCTTTAGAAGTGTTGAAATGGTTGATGGTATTCAGTGACAGTATTCAGGTTATGCCTTGGTTAAGAGTGAGACCGTTAATAACGTGGTGGAATTGGGTGTCATGGCAGTCTACACAGGTGTGAACTTTGAGCTGTGGCTTCAGTGCTGCTGCCTTCAACATCCTCTCACCTGGGGGGGAAATTAGAGAGTTTTGGTTACTGTGTTACAGAAAAACGCTTTCTACTTTAAAGCTTTTTACTGAAATATAATTTTTATTGATATGTAAAACACTTTGGAGTTGTCACCTATGCACATAGAATGGTAAAAAACTGTTAGCTTTTAGATAGGCATCTTGATTTTTATTTTAATAGTAGCCTGAGTCTAGCCAGCTTCACACACTGGCTGTGTGTTTGAGCACTAAGCTGCTGCTTGTGGTCACAAGTCAGTTAGCTCTCTTAGTTAACCTGGACATGAGGAATGTGATCCTGTGTTTTTTTTCCTTTTAAAATGGAGTTATAATTTACACACAGCAAAGTGTGGGAGTCTTGAGTGTGCAGCTCAGTGAATTTTACAAGTGTGTCATCCGCGTAACCATCATCCAGCTTGAGGTTCACTACATTTCTAGCACCCCAGAAAGCTCCTCTGTGACCCCTCCTGGCCAGCGATCACCACTCAGAGTGTAATGACGTTCCTGCCTGTGTCACCACAGAGTGACAGCTAGTTTCTGGACTCCCTGCGGCTGAAAGGATGTGGCGTGTTCTCTTTTGTCTCTGGCATCTGTCCCTCGGCATTTGGCCTGTGAAATTAGTCCTTGCTGTTGCATGAACAGTAATTCTTTCTTTCATTGCTGCCTACGTAGTCCATTGTATGGAGAAGCCCAATGTCTTTATCCAACTGTTATTGATGGATATTGGGTTGTTTGAAGTTTGGGGCTGTTGTGATTAAAACTTTTGGGGACATTTCATGTGTTTGCACGTTTGCCTCCGCTCTGGGTCTGTACCCGAGAGTGGACTTGTGAGCCCTAAGATGTGCGTGCCCAGGTTGGTGGAGACCGCCAGACCGTGTGATGGTGCTGGCGGGTTGCAGCCCCCCTCCCTGTTAGCAACTTGCATGTTCGTTCTTTCACTGATTGTGTTCTATTGAAATTAAGGAAAAAATTGCCTTAGTGCATGCCCTGAGTTAGTTTTCTTTGCTGCATGCTAGTATATTTTTAACTCACTTGCTGTATAAAAGAATATTTCTAAATGTTATACTGAATTGTAGGGCATTAAATAGCTCCATCACTCGTAAGTAGAAGGTAAATCAAAAAACACACACATAGGAGCGGAGACCAGGTTGGTGGTTGCCAGAGGGAAAGGGGCTGGGGCCAGGCGAAAGGGGTGAAGGGCGCCTGTGACGGAGACGGATGGAATCTAGACTCTTGGTGGTGAGCACTAGGCTGGGAACACAGAGGCAGATTACCGTGATGTGTACCTCAGGTCTCTTTAAGATTGTAATGCAGTGTTAGCTCAATAAAAAAAAGAGTTTAGATAAGAAAAAATTCTGCTCATCATAATTGTTTTGGTTTTATTCTCACAATCACCATAGTTTCTTGATTTACTACCGTAACCTCGTTTTTGCTCATGGGGATTGTCTGAGCATCAAACTGTCTCTTCACTGAGCCTTACCTGCTGGGTAAAACTTCTCTGGGTGAGCCGCGTGCCTGCTCAGGGTGCCTGGAGCTGTCTTTGCATGTGTGAAGTGATAGTCTGTTATTTTTGCAGCATTTGGTTTTTAAAACCTAATAAAAATTGGCAATGTATTTCTCTCTCTCAGAGACACAATAAAATCTAATTTACTTATATACATGAATATGCTGTTTGAGTTCTTTTACGCAGTCACATAAAAAGGTAGCCACTAAATTTTAAAACTATACATAATCACGTAGCGTAAGCACTTAAGAACCTTCTCTCAGTTCCATTTCTGTCTTTTACCTGGTGGAACATGTGTACGTGTGTTTGTGTGTGCGCACACCTACAGGATGTGGAACAACACCTTAGTGACCACATGTGATGGAAGGAAGACCAGTCTGACTTTGTGAGGAAGACTAAGACTAAGGCTCTGACTTTCTGAGAAATTAATTTATACTAAAATCTTAGCTGGGGAGATAGTTTTGGAGAACAGGCTGGAAGATAGCCAGCCCATTGTTCCTGCCTGTCGGGGGTCTTCAGACCTGAACGTGCATCAGGATTGTTTGGGGAGCTTGTGAAGCGTTCAGACGACTGCGCTTCGCCCTGGAGGTGCCGACGTGCTAAGTTGAGGGCAGGTCACAGGAACCCGTGTTTGACAGGGCCCCTGAAACGGGCTGTTTTTGATGTTAGTGCCATCGGGTCGATTCGGACTCCTGGGGATCCTGCCTCATCTTTTCACCTTCTGCCTCCAGTGCTGTATCACAGCCAGTTTCGTCAGAAGTGGGTGGCCAGGTCCTTCTTCCAAGTCTGTCTGAATCTGGAAACTCCATTGAAACCTGTCGACCATGGGTGACCCTGCCGGTGTTTGAAATCCTGGTAGCCTAGCTTCAGCATCACAGCAACACGCAGCCACCACAGTATGACAAGCGACAGACAGGTGGTGCAGTTCCCCAAGTGGGAAAGAACCCGGGCTGCGTGGTGAGAGCACTGACTCTTCACCACCAGACTGCCAGGGCTGGTTAACAGGTGCTATGAAGACTTTATTTATGTATTCATTTTTAAAGACTGGCACCTGAGCTAATCATCTGTCGCCAATCTTCCTTTTCTTTCTTTCTTTCTTCTTCTCCTCCCAAAAGCCCCCCAGTACATAGTTGTATATTCTAGTTGTAGGTCCTTCTGGTTGTGCTATGTGGGAGGCCACCTCAGCATGGCCTGATGAACGGTGCCATGTTGGCCAAACTGGTGAAACCCTGGGCCGCTGAAGTGGAACGTGTGAACTTAACTACTCACCCACAGGGCCGACCCCTGTAAAGACTTTAAAACCTTCAGCCAGACAGGCAAGGCCCTGTCTACCAGCACCATCTAGTTTCTTCACTATGCAGAACTCCATTAACTGGACTGTGTCTTTGGCCTTCTGTTGGTGGTCCGGCCTAAAACACAAAGAAAACATTGGTTATTGTTAGTAATAATAATATAATTATCATCATAATTGTTGAGAAATGTTATAAAATTGTTCGCATTTGACTTCACAACTTGCTAGTTTTGTGCCTTTGGACGGATGCGTCAGCTCGCTCACCCTCCTTGCTTGTCCCAGTGACCCGCCCAGGAGCCAGCACACAGGAGGCCCTCGGCTTCTGTCAGCCCCCTTTCCGCCTTCCCTTCGTGAAGAGCAGTTGAGGGGCTCTATGGTAGGAGAAAGACATGTGTGTACCTGAAAGGCACAGGCTTGAGTTCAGATCCCAGGTCTGAGTGACTTGTGGAAAGTTCATTGAACTCCTTCGGCTTCAGCATCTTCACCATAAAGTGGGAACGATGCCCGTGCTATGATTGTGAGGACTCGGGGTTAGCACGTAGCGCAGTTCTGACACACGATAGAAGCTGCTGTTGCTGTTTTAATCCCTCCTGCAGGGCTTTTCCACTTCCTCACTCCCTTCTTGGCACAGTTAGTGTGGAGTCCCTGCGGGTGGTCAGGCCGTGGAGTCGTGTGTCCTGATTAAGGAGGCCTGAGAGTCACAGGGACCTCGTGGGAATCCCTCCTCAGTGACCTCAGCAGCCCTGGGTGGGTTGGTTTTTCTTCACTTTCCTCATCTGTAAGGGGGAAATCATCTTCCTCCTCCAGACGTCGCGAGGATTGAGAGACAGAGCCGGCCCCTGGGAGTCGCTCAGCGCATGGGCAGGTGATCGGTAGCTCTTGTTTTACTTTCTGGAGCTCTCTGCTCATGGCATTAGGGTGCTCTGTTAATGACGCTCAGACGGAGGGTGTGCAGCCCAGGTAGGCCTGTTCCTCCCGTGCTCGTGGCCGCCCCGCCACGGCCGGACCCCTCCCTAGCGGGCGGATGGGCAGAGGCGGGCCAAGTGGGCAGAGGCCGCCCCCTGCCAGGAAACTAGTTCAGGACTGCCACGGGTCTGCCTGTTTCTACAAAGTGTTACGTGCATATTCAGAAGATAGTTGATGTTTGTAGAGGGGTAGTGTGAATGTAATAACTTCACTGTAGCAAAGCTTTTCATTAATGCTCTCGTTTTTTTCATCATCTCTAAATATCTTTTAAACAAAGAAAATTTGTTCCCTGACAAGTAGAGTTGAAAGAATTTTATCATTCTGCATGTGGGGTAAATTTAGTGTTTTGGTCATTCTCAATTCTCCATGAGTTGAACTCACAGGGGCTGTTTGAAATTATTTTAATCATCAGATAAATATTTAATATGGAAACTTGGAAGATTTGGGAATTAAAATCATGGTAAATATAAGAGTCACAGCATCTTTGAGTGATAGAAATTGTGGCCAAGAGTTTACCTGTTCACTAAGATGAGAGAGGACGATTCTGTTTTTTTGGAGCATATTAAACGTTCTTCTTCAGTAACAAACCGTTGACATTTAGGATCAAAGGCTGTTTTATTAGAAAGTTCCATATAGAGTATATTTTTAGATAATGCTTTAGTTCTTATTCTTAATACCTCATATTATATTGCACTTTTAAAGTTCCCATTGCTCCTAAAGAGTGAAGAACTTGAAAAATCTCACAGTCAGCTAAAACATAGCCTTAAAAACTTGTAATATGCAAATACAAAAAGCTCAGGCTTGTTTTCACAGCAGGTGGAGACTTCAGAGCGGCAGCCTTACTTAATTACAGTTTAAGCAAGAACACTGTGCTTGCTTGATAGCTGCTAAAGGGCATTATCAGTGGGCTCCAAATGCTTGATTCAAATAGCGGAACAATAATAATTATGTGGGGTGTGTGGAGGAAGGTGCCGCTTTGTTTGACCCAAAGTTACAACGTAGGTTTGTGGTTTGGAATTTCTCTGCTAACTTTTTATCGCATTTTATCCTGAGTGCTTTATTTGTGACATTTTTAAATACTACAGCCAAAAGTAGGGATTAAAGGTGTCCTAGACTGTATGGCATTTTAAGTCTCAAATTTGTAGTATAGACTTCAATTTTATATAGCATTCAATACTTTTTATCATTCTGTTGAAGCTTATTTGTAAAGTGGGATTATGGTAATGTAAACCTCGAAGGTCAAAGTCTAAAGCATGAAGATGATGGCCTTCTGCTGACAGGTGGGTTCTCCCACTGGTGTTGGTGGGTGTGCACAGACACGTTTCCTACGTCCCTAAATGGTGCGTTTATAGACCAATGTGCTCAGGAGTCAGCAGTCGTGGAGCAGAGCAGAGGTGAGGGGCCCACGGGGGACGCAGACGCCTGGCGACGTTTGTTCATCAGTCGTTTCCTGAGCACCCGCTGTGTGTCTGAGTGTGAAATAAGACAGCGTCCCGGTTCGCGGGACCCTAAGCGGCGGGTCATGCTGCTCTGGCCGCACATTGGTGCCTTTGCGCTTCCAGTGGGCGTACTGCTTCCCACGAGGGGCCGTTTAGCCGTAAATGTGGGGAAGACAGTGCACCCATTGCTCTGACTGCAGTTGTCGTTGTCAACATTCTGAATTGTTTGGCTCTCAGGCATCGAGGACTCAGCGTATTTTTATTTTCCAAATCTGAGCTACATGTTAGGGCAGGATAAAAAGTCATTAGTTCAGTTAACTAATTTAGAATTTATAATAAACTGTAATTGGCATTTTCATTGAGAAAAGAATTTTCAAGTTAGTAGTACAAGTGAGGGGCAATGCCACAACACTGTAGACAGCTGACGGGAGAACTGTCATGTTGCATTTGGGTTAGTGTGCACATGTAAAATATTGTCATATGCAGACGAGCAAAGTTGTGTGTGCTGCCTTTGCCACTACTAGCTACGTGACTTTAGGCTTTCTGGGTTTTATTATCTGCTTCTATAAAATGAAGAAATTGACCTGTGTGGTCTCTTAAAGTCACTCCCGACTGATGAGCTTTAGTGACTCTGAATTCAGCAAGGCAGACTCAGCAGAATGACTGCTCCCAAAACTCTTCATTAAACATTTGAGAAGGCGCGAAAACTGTGTCTTTTGAAGAGTGTTTTATCATTCAACATGTGACTTTTCAGAATAACTTATCCCCAGAGTTCCAAATTAATCTGGTTTTATGATGTTTGAATTATCCTAGGACTCAGAAAAGGAACCTAGTTTAGGTACTTAAAAGATATGAGCCAATGAAAGTGATTAATTAAGATAAATAAAAGCTAGGTATTCGCTCATTGAACAGTATATGAGTGTTTTACTTAGAAATCCAGAGGAAAACTGTCCTTGTAAAGATGCTTGCCACATTGCTACTCTTGATAACCTGGGTAGGCTGTTCGTGCTATAGGTTCCTTCTGAAATATTCATCCTTGTGCATCATGGTTTAGAGTGAGGCCTTGTCCACGCATCATAAGATTTACGAGGTTTATACAAGATGGCACTTGCACCTCATCACCATGTCGTGAGCATTCGTATCGTGATAATTGTTATTGACACAGCCACAGCGTACAGTGATCTCTGTAAACCAGCAGTTCTTTGCTAGTGTCAGCTCGTCCTTCCGAAGCGTGTTTTTAGGGTGCATTAAATTGCCTGCTTGTGGCCCACTGTGTGGACTTGGTTGAACTGTTAGCTCAAGTTGTGGGTTTTTTTCTCTACAGGTTAAAATTCTGTGTCACCAGTTGCTGGTCCAGGTGTGTGACCTGCTCAGGCTAAAGGACTGTCACCTCTTTGGACTCAGCGTTATACAAAGTAAGTCTCTGATGGGTTGAGCCCACTGTCCCTGAGGAAATGACATTTATAGCTATAACTTAAATTGGGCCTGTTGTTATGAAATGGTGATTGTCATCCTCCTCATAAATCGATCGTCATTGTTAGCCTAGCATTCCTTTTTTTAAACTCAACTGTTGGGTGTTTCATACAAGATTTGGAATTTTAGGTCATGTATTTTTTACAGTTGGACTTAACATAGGTTCCTCTTTAGGAGTCTAGAGTTCGTGTGTTTGCTCTTTTACGTTTGAAGGAACCAGGCTTGATTTCTGTTTCCTTGCACACAGGGAGCATCAGGAGCTAGTAGGAAATTATCTTGGGTATTTTTGTAATTTAATTTGTTTAAAAATTTTTAACATTAAATGTCTTTTAGACGTAATAAAACTGCCTTTCCTTTGTTTGAATTCCCTTGCTGTTGACCATACAGTATGACAAGGGGACCTGCTAGTTTTCTCACATTTTCTGTCTTCCCTCCTCCGTACCCTTCTCCTTCGTGCAGTCAGGACGTAGGACGTGGAGGAGTGGGGTGCGTCTGTTCTGGGTGCTCTGTGTGGAGGAGGGTTCAGAGTCAGGGCTCTGTGGGGGCTCTCCCACGACCTGAGCTGGTGCCGAGTCCCTGGGTGTGCCTGTAGCCATTCCTTATGAGCCTCTTTCAAATCGTATTTTTAAATTTCTCTAATTTAGTCTTCTAGATGCTGAAAACCTTTTCTATCTTTGCTCAGTTTTTCAAGGAGACTCTTTGTCAAGTGCTTTTGTATTTTATACTTAGATATGAATTTTCTACCACAAGAATTGGTTTAAATTTAAGGCTTATGATATCATGAGAATCTAGTTAGTAGCATCAAATGCTTAGATCTGCCAGGTTGGAAAGCATATCGTGATCGCCTGGTAAACAAAACCCTTCTCCAAAATGCAAGCTGTGTTCAGTTGTCTGTATAGCTCAGGCCGGAGAACGTGGGGCAGAGAACACGCACATCAGGAACCCACAGATCAACCCTTTGCCCCTCAGTGTCTTCCTGTGGTCATGAGAGCAATAAAACGAATGCTCAGCTCCCTCCTTGTCTTAGGACAAACGTCAGTTGCTCTCTCAAGGGAGGGAGGAAAGGGCTGGGAGGAATAAGAAGTCCTGTGGATTCTAAGTAACTTCACTTTCGTTCTACACTCAGAGTTAATCCTTCTTACACACCTGCAGCCCAACAGTTGATCTTTGTTGTTCAACAAGTCACCCTGATAAAACCAGTTCACCACTTCCTTAGGTCTCAGAATAAGAACTTTTAAGATGTCCTTTTTAAAAGAGAGATTGCAGCATGGCGAAGGAGCATCGGGACGGGAATCAGATGACCTGGTTCCAATCTGGTTCTGCCACTAGCTGACTGTTGGCCTTAGATGCGCCATCGACGTCTCTCAGTCTCAGTTTTCTCGTGTCAGATGGAAATTAGTGCTTCACCTGCCTTGCGGGATTGACGTGTGCCTGACAGTTCTTAAGTGTAAAGCTCTGTCAAGCCACCAGGCGGTAGAGATGTGGTGATTTAAGAATACGTACCGAGCTCTTATGGCGAACACTCAGCCCTGTTCACCTTGTTGCTTCTTCAGACAGGAATGCAAGTCAGATTCAACAGCAAGGTTGTCTGCTCTTGTCCATTTCATGTACCATTGGAAGCATGAGAGGTGGGAGATGGTTTTAGTTGCTCTGTTAAGTGGATTTAAGTAACATCCACTTTTCTGCCTCTGGGACCTCTTCCCTATCCCTTTCTTCAAACTGCTTGACTTAATATGCCCTTTGCAGGCGAGGAGTAGCTTTGCCCTTCCTGTTCTCTGTGGCACTTTCCCAGCTGAACGCCCAAATTCAGGGAGAGTGACAGTGGGTTGCGTGTGTCCTTCCTTTCAGAGTGCCTGCACTTGCTTCAGGGCTCCAGGAGCGTGCCCCTAGTGACGCTCAGAGAGCGGGGACACGCTTGTAAGGAGGCTGAAAGCCTTGTACAGGACAGCGGTGCTGACGGCCTGCCTCGTGAAATCTCTCTCTCTTAAAAGATTCTCTTTGGGAAATATGAAAGTCTCTTTATGTTTTACTGGCTTGTTTTCACATGTTTAGATCATTTTACATGGGCTTTTAGCATCTTATTTGCATCTTAAGAACACCATCCCTTGAAGAAATGTTTTGGCATTCGTTCTTGTTTGGTGTAAGATTCTCCTCCTCTTCCCACAAGATCGGTCTCAGAGGAGTGCAGGTCGTGGCGTGTTGTCTTGTGCTGTGTCGTCTTGTGCTGTGTCGTCTTGTCTTGGTGTGTCATCTTGTCGTGGTCCGGCTGCTCCCTTGCAAATGGGCCGTTAGCGTGAATGTGTCTAACTTCTTCTGTAGCAGGTCGGACAGTGGTTCTGCCCTGTTTCCTTGTTTTGCACCTGTGAGAAGAGTCCTCTGAGCTAAACAAAAGCATGGTTTGGCAGCAGATGTTAGCTCAGGGCCAATCTTCCTCAAAAAAAAAAAAAAGTAATAATTAGAAAAAACAGTCTCCAACTCCGGCTTTTTTTCCTAATTATTACTTTTTTTTTTTTGAGGAAGATTGGCCCTGAGCTAACATCTGCTGCCAATCCTCCTCTTTTTGCTGAGGAAGACTGGCCCTGAGCTAACATCCATGCCCATCTTCCTCTATTTTATATGTGGGACGCCTACCACAGCATGGCTTGCCAAGCGGTGCATAGGTCTGCACCCGGGATCTGAACCAGCGAACCCCGGGCCACCAGAAACGGAACGTGCACACTTAACTGATGCACCACCAGGCCGGCCCCTAATTATTACATATTTTTAATAGTATGTGTTCTGTATGACAAAAGCAAAATAATTCACAAGGAATCGAATGTCTAGCCCACAGAACCTTTTGTCTTTTAGTTTCCTGTTGAGTTTTGTTGGTAGTGTATGAATTCAGAGTACATTCACAAATCGTGGGGCTTTTTTAAAAAAAACCTGTTCATTTGTATATTCTTTTCTTTTAAAAAATCTGTCCTTTGTCATCTTGTCTTCTTTTTTTACTGTGCAGATAATGAACATGTGTACATGGAGTTGTCACAAAAGCTTCATAAGTATTGTCCAAAAGAATGGAAGAAAGAGGCCAGCAAGGTACGCCCAGACGATGTCACCTGGGTGAGATGACGTTTGTGAACAAAATTATTTTGATTTTTTAAAAGGTTTACTGCAGCTGTTATACATTAGAAAAATATCTTAATACTTTATCCAGTAGAGAATGGGCAAAGGAAATGAACTATAAGTTCTAAAATGTCACGTCAATGAAGTGTTAATAGCTTATAGCATGTAACAATAGATTTCAGATATCTGCTAAAGTAGTGTTGGCGCGTAACCTTTTAGTAGTCTTGGGATGATGCTTTGAAATGAAAGGCATGGAAAAAGTATTTGTTCCTCTTCTGTAACTATGTTAGTTGTCAAAACTGATGTTCTGGATGTTATCAGTAATTTTTACATCTCCTTTTACTGTGCTTACGTATGATACCGTGTTGCTTTATTACACTGGAGCTTTCTTTAGTAAACACACGTTCCATTTATATGGGGCTGCTTTCACGGGGGATTTACCCAGTGTTTCCAGCATCACCCTAGTAAGCCAGGAATAAACTCTCAGTATCTGATCCGACCCTCCAATTTGTATTTAAGAATTCTTGGAATAAACTGGAGGCTGCTTCAGAGCCAGTGACAGAGTAAGGAACATGACTGTCTAAATAAACAAACAGCGTTTTAGCATTTGGTATGTGGAATGTCAGGAACAAGGGAACGCTTGTAACGAGGAGCAAATGGTCACCACAGGGGACGGAGCGAGGGGGAGCTGGCTCGCAGGAGCAGTTCCCACTGGTGTTGTTTTTCTATCCCGAGTGTTGTCGCTGACATCGCAGGGGGTGATACTCGGCACTGGGTCGAGGCTGTAGAACTTCCTGGTTTTGCACGAACCCAGTATGCAGACGGGACCGCTCTCTACCCATGGCAAGCCGCCACTCATTACAAGTAGAAAAAACCTTTCAGTGTTCAAAAAGTGGTATTTTGTTGCTTTTGAAACCCATTTTTGAAGAAACTAAAAGTAGCTTGATCTTTTATGTCTTTGTTTTAGGGTATTGACCAATTTGGGCCTCCCATGATCATCCACTTCCGGGTACAGTACTACGTGGAAAATGGCAGGTTGATCAGGTACACGGGCAGGAGATTCCGCGCCTTTCTTTCCTCGTAGCGCTCATCTCCTGATTTGCCGAATAAAGTACTCGTGTTTATGGGTTTTTTCCACCTACTAAAATATAAATTCCATAAGAGCGGAGATTTTAAAAAAATCTATTTGCAAACTCACGTATCCTCAGTCGCTACTGAGGTACAGAGGCACTCAGTAAATATTGTAGAATAAATTATAGTTAGACTATCGATGAAAATGTTGACTATCGCTGGCTCCCGTTTTCTGTGCTTCACATTTTCAGTAACAAACCAGTCACCAAAAAGACACTTCATTCAAGAGGCAACTAGCCCTTGTGTGAAGAGTGGGGAACTAGACCGAAGGATGTTCCTGGTTTCTGGGGTGGGGACGGGGGCAGGAGCAAGAACTCCCCCCGTGACAACACCTGGGTGTTAGCACCTGGTCTTCTTGTCACCTTGGGGTCTGGCTTCTGTTCTTGGCAGCAGCTGTAAAACTAAGGCTGCGCCCACTGGGGCCGTCCCCTGGGAATCATGGACGCCGTTTGGCAAGGGCGGGAGGCTGGCTCTTCCTGGCGGTGGGCACGGGAGTGGTGCTATGCTTGGGCAGACTCAGAGTGCGTCGTTTCAGCAGCTCAGGGCCGGGGAGCTTTCAGAGGGGATTTTGTTGGCTGATAGAAAATACTGGAAGTGTGAACTCTGTGTTTTACTTGTTTATTTTTAAACTTTGAGAAACCCCAAGAGATGTGCATCTGGCTAGTGATTTATTGGTGAGATTTGCTCTTAATATTTACAGGATTGCCACATGCAAATTGAGAAGTAAAAAATATTAGTCCAGAAAGAATTTTTTTAAAAGGCTGAGAAACTTTTTAAATTATTCTGTTTATGTAAAAATTTTTACTCAGTTTACCTAGTAAGTATGGAATGCCCTGGAAAGAAGGAAAATATATTATTGAGCCACTAATTAACCCCCTGGGGCTAATGAACGTTTAATTCATCCTGTAATTCTGCCCTTTTCCCCAGGGATGAGTTATCCAAACACTGTGGTCAGCACTATAAACAAAGTCCTCTGGAAACTGCTCCCTCCCAAGGGAGAAATCACACAGACGCCATGTTGTAACTCTTCATACTTAGACGTGACCCGGGTGAAATAGACCCATATGTTTTTATCACCATCGACTAATGAGCTATGGCTCCCAGGGCAACATTCAGCCTAAAATAATAGGGAGCAGATAAGCTCATCGAATACACACTCACACACGCACACGCACACGTTTTTTCCTTGTTTTTCCTTTGATCACAAAGGCCTGTTTGCCTGTGAGACCCTTTGGAAGTGACCGTGTTGCCCAGTCAGCACTTCTGACCCAGCGTGTTTAATGGGGACTGTGTTTCTGACCTCAGCGGATTGTAATGAGTGCATTATTGGTATTTCCATTGGTGAGGAGTGTCGTGATTGTCACATGCCTATAAAAACACACCCATAAAGTAACGGGAAAAAAAGATTTAAGGAAAGCTTCCAGTTCATTCATTCTGAGAGAAGAAAACTGACTATTTATAGTTAAGCAACTTTTTTTGTAGAAGGGCATATAAATAGAAACTTTTTTGAAAGGGCCTTAAAGTATTGTAATGTGCTCAGCTGAAAAATAAAACAGAAAAGAAAAGCAAAACATGAGAGCCGGGTGGTCCCCTCGGGTCTGTGCTTATTTCTGCCATGTGTACAGCAGCGCTGTAGCGAGATTAAGACAATGACACACCCTGGGCTGCTCTTCCAGTGCTGTCCAACGCAGTGCTTCCATGTGGCAGTGGACGGTGCAGGCCTTTTTTCCGTTCTCTGAATGAATTGAATGCTGTAGGCCCTAGGAAATGTTATTTTTGCAGCCTGGGCAGCTGACTTGGAGTTCTAACTCCCTGAACCTGCCCCTCTTCCATGAGTCGGGAGTGGGGTGTGGGGAGGGAGGAGGGCGCAGAAACAGAGAGCCCTTGTCACAGAGGGGAGCGGGACTGGCGTTCTGTTTGCAGCCATTGGGTTGCTCCATCAAGATGTGAGTTCTGTTTTCTTTTGTTTTCCCAGTGACAGAGCAGCGAGGTACTACTACTACTGGCACCTGAGAAAACAAGTCCTTCGCTCTCAGTGTGTGCTCCGCGAGGAGGCCTACTTCCTGCTGGCCGCCTTCGCCCTGCAGGCCGATCTGGGGAACTTCAAAAGGAACAAGCACTACGGAAAGTACTTTGAGCCAGAGGCGTACTTCCCGTCTTGGGTAGGCACTGCTTTTGGAGGCTTGAGTGTTTTCTCTAGCACGTTTCTGGTTCCTTGTGCTGCTGCTCACGTTGCTTCCAGAAACGGGGCCCCACATGTTTTATGGCTAGCAGGACCCTTCACAATAGCGGTTGAGAGCGTGGGGCACACGGTCTCTTGACGTTCTCCGTCTGCTTGTGGTTAACGGGGAAGGGACTGTGTCCCTCCTCAGGATGGTGGGACTTGCACTTTGCCAGCCTTCTCGTGGCATGTGCACGGCCTTGACCTCTTATATGCTCTTAGTTCGAGCAGCATTTTTCCCCTTTGAAAGGAGAAAACATTGCTCCTGAAAGGGCGCGCTCATTCTCAGCTTTTCCAGTGCTGAGAACACAGTGCGAGTCAGCCCCCCTACTCTGACTGCCCCGCTCTGGAGGAGCCACCTGGTGTCAGCAGCAGACCCTGCCTGTTCCCGCGCCGACCCTCCAGCCCTGCCGTCTGCAGCCGCCCTGTGCACCTGGGTCTCCATCCTTCCCCCAGGCCTCTGCTCTGACTCTCTCTCTTCGGTCAGAACATGCACACACGTGTGGCTCGCGCCTCTCCATCCTCAGGAAGGAGGAGGAGGGAAAGAGCCGCTGCCGCTCACCTTCCCTTCTCAGTAAAGCTTCTGGAAAACATGACGTCTATTTGATTTTCAGCTTCTTCGCTTCCCACACGGACTCCTCAGCCCACTTGGTCTGCCTTGCTTCCCCACCCTCCACTCCTGGTGTGTCCCTGAGGTCACAGTGGCTTTTAAATTGCCAGATCCAGTGGGCACTTTTAGCTTGTTTTCCTGAATTTCTCGGCTGCACTTGACATTCAACCACGTGCGTCCTGGGAGACCTCATCCAAGCGAAGACTTTTAACAACCGCGCGTGCTGGCCGCGCCCACAGCCCTTTCTCTCCCTGGTCCCCGAGGCAGCTGTTTGCCGTAGGCCCTCACGCTCAAGATGGTCCAGCCGTCTTCCCACCTCAGTTCTCGGTACCCCTGCCTCTGCCATCCCACTCTTGACGAGCGGCGCTGCCCGGCACGCGGCACCCGGAAACTTGAGAGCCACGTGGACATCTCCTTGTGTCCCCTTTCTCCCTGCCCCGTCCAGCCAGAGTGTCTTCTGACGTAAACCCTTGATGTTGATCACGCACCCCCAGCTGAAGAAACAGAATGCTCTTGTGTTCGTGTTGTTAACCTCCCAAATGTTTGTTGCTCCCGGCCCCCTGTTCTCCCGTCTGCACTCCCGGCTTGCGTCTGCGCTCGCGCTGCTGTGGAGGCTTGTCCCTGCCTCAGCCTCTGTCCACAGCTCGCAGGCGAGTGGATTTGCTCTGGTTTAAACCCTCGGGGCTCCCTGTCACCCGCTGAGGGAGGCCCGGGCTCCCAGCGCGACCGAGGACCTTTGCAGGTGGTGGTCCCTGTCAGCCCTCCGCTTCCTTCCTAGCTGTCATGCAGTGTGACTCGTGCTCCAGCAGCGTCCAGCATGACCTGTGTCCCCTCACTCCTGTACTGTTCGCGCTTCTGGCCTTTCTTGCTGCAGCTCCTTTAGCCAGTGAGGCCCTTCTCTCTATCCACCTGGCCAACTCCCTTTCCTCCTCCAGGGCTCAACTCAGCCATGTTCCCTCTGGGCAGACTGTCCGGCTGCCCCTCCACTGGGCTCAAGAAGACCCTGGACATAAGTGTATTACATCTCAATATCAAGCGATCTGTTCGTCTTTTGCCCCTGGTGAACTAAAGGATGAGTGTGGACCTGACCTTCTCTGTGTCTGGAGCACTTCTCCTTGAGGTCGACTGACGGACAGTGCCTCCACTGTCGAAGGGAAACCACGGAAGGTGTCCAGCTTTTAGTGTCACTGTCTGCTGGGCCACAGTCCGCCATGTTGACCTTCCCTAGCTGTCGTCAGGGACTCACTGAATCTCGCTCGTTTCGATCAGAGCCAGTCCTGGGCTGAATCCCAGCTCCCTCGACTGTGGGGTCTCCACACCCTCTGCTTCAGTGCCCTTACCAATATTTTCTGTGTATTCTCTGACCTGAAAAAGGTTGACAGATACTGATTTAGACAGTCTCTGTGTAAAAGGGGTCTACAAAGAAAAATCTGTAACTTGAGTCCTCAGCAAAACTTGATAATTGGTCAACAATTGATCACATTTAATTTAATAGGAAGAAACAAAATGTCGATATCTGTAAAAACATTTTAGAACTAAAATTTCTCTAACTTTTAAAATTTTGAATTTAAGCACTCCTCTTCTTGCTCACTTCGCATAATTCTTTCTATATGTTGTAAGTCCTTGTGGAACCAGTTAAGACTCTTAGGTAATTGACCCTTTGCTCTCGCCTGCAGCTACTGGGTGGTGGGTGTTGCTGGCATCTCACAGCTCGGGCTCCAGCCCTGTGAAAATCGAAGCCACAGTGAATTGCAGTGAACCTTTGGACAGGGTTCTTTTCCCATCACTGTTCAAATAGAGTGTTCCTATCAGCCTCTTAGGCAAAAAGCACGCGGTGCAGGGAACTCCACCCAGGGCCCCGCCTTCCTGGGATGAGCGTCTAGAACCTCCCACTCCATGGCTGAAGGGTTAGAGGAGTCAAGTGGTTTCCAGAACCTGAGGATGTGCTGACAGGATGTGTGTTTCACGGTGCCAGTAATTTTGCAAGTGTAAACAGTGATCTGTACCAAATTTTGCAGGTTTGCCTGTTTTTCTCTTGGTGAGTTTAAAGCCAAGGGAGCATCTTTTCCCATTTCTCATGGTTTTTCTTCTTGGGCACACAGTGCTGCAGCTAAATTCACTCTCTAGCTTCTGCTGTGAGCTGATTCAGCCTAATAACACACGGTGAAAACAGCAAAAGCCAGACTTTCGTCTGGAAACCAGCCCGTTTCCATGGCCCGTTCTGGGTCCTGGTCCTCTGACCATTGTGGGGGGAGGGTGTCCTCACGTCGCTCCAGCAGTGTCCCACGCTCCCCCTCTCTCCCACAGGTGGTCTCCAGGAGAGGGAAGGACTACATCCTGAAGCACATCCCCAACATGCACAGAGACCAGTTTGCGCTGACGGCCTCCGAGGCCCATCTCAAGTACATCAAGGAGGCCGTGCGGCTGGACGATGTGGCCGTGCATTACTACAGGCTGTACAAGGTGCGGGGCTGGGGGCCTGCCTGCGCCAGCAGACGCAGCTTGTGTCGACAGTCGCCGTCCATTCCTGGCCGGCTTCTTACGAGTTTCGTGTGCACCGCTGTTTCTCCTGTGGGCCAGTCTGGGGTCTGCGAGCCTTCCCCAGGGGCCCGGGACCGGGGAGCCGGTCTTCTTGATGGTTCTCACATTAGATAACGTGGCTGCAGGTTGTGACCTGGCCTTTCAGTGATTACGAAATAGTGATCTTGCTCCTTCCCGAACCTGCATTTCTTCCTCGGGGAGTAACATCGGACACTTGTTTGATGGGTAATTTTCAGTATTCCTCAAAGTGAAGCCTGCATTGCCTCTATTAATCATGAGAACATCACACAGCAGCCAGGGTTTGTTGGGTGCTGTGTTTATGGGGCACACTGTATATTTATCTTTTTGAAGATTTTCGCAACTCTGTAAGATGGAAACGGTGATCTTCGTTTCACAGATGAGCACACGAGCAGAGCCCACAACACCAGGAAGTGGCAGAGCCAGAATTCAACCTGGGCCTTCCTGGGCTTACACAGGCCCCGCGTGCCCCTCATTCTCCGAACTTTGTGACCCTCTTTTGTGCCCTGTGTCTCTCTAGCCTCATTTTCCCATCCTGGGTCAGAGGTCACACACCCAAATAAGAGCTGGGCCAGGCTCTGCAGGGAACCACTCACACTGTTTACCATCTCCTCTTCTCTTCCCCTCCCCTCCCCACGCGTCTCCCTGTTTCACAAGTGTCACTTGCTTGGCAAGAACTCCTGCCAAAAAGGAGGGAGTCCACCTCTTACTCTGTGACCTTAGCCAAGTTACTTAACCTCTCTGTGCTTTAGTTTCCCCATGGTTAAATGGGGATGGTGACCTATCTACCTCTGCGGATTGTTGAAGACTAAAGGAGTGGTTGGATGAGAAGGCGTTCAAGCCGTGCCACCTCAGCACGCTGTTCAGCTGCTGTTGCCACTGCATTGTCTCTTGCTTGCTGTCTCTGCTGCACCCTTGTGGCAAGGTTGCATAACTTGACCGTCATGCCCTGGACTGGACGTGGTGGGTGTTGCTGGGTGATCTTCCTGGCCGGCTCAGAAAGCTTAACAAGGAGCCAGAGGATGGTATTTTTTTCTCTTCAGTCCCCAGGAGATCACTGTTAATACCCTGTCATCCTGGGAAGCACATTGAGTTCCAGAAGATCTCTTTGGCGGAATTCCGAAAGGACTGAGTTATTTTTTTTTCCCCTTAAGAGATTTCAGATGTGACACCTCAGGTTATATGAGAAAATGCAACTAAATGACATTTTTGACAATTGGTTTATATTTTAAAATGTGTTAGAAGTATGAATGATCCGTTGGAAAGAGTGTGGCTTTGGCATCATTTCTGAGTCAGAAGCCATGTGTCACCGCTCAGTTACTGGGATCCTCGGCAAATGTGACTGATGCTGGGCTGTGTCTTGTGTGGGCGTCATTCCAAACAGGTCACAGGGTTGGGAAGATTCTGTGAGAGAATGAAGCTCAGAGAACCGGAGGGAGGGCCTGGCACTTTCGTGAGTGCTCCAGGGAGAGTCATTGCTTCTTACTTGTTAGGGAAGCTTAGGGTTTTAAAGAATCCTGTGAGGAATTCTTTAGTGAGTACGTTTCCCCAATTTATCTTTTGTATCAAAATTAATCTTTCCAATTTGCTTAAAGTAATCTACATCTGTAGGTCACACGATACAGTTCTCTGTCTGCTTAGAACGAGATGATTCATGATTTAACTGGGTGAAGTAGGGATGTCGACATTATTGCTTCATGGGCAGAGTTTTCGTTTATTGGAGAAATCTAGTGGAAGCCATTAAAACTGCTTTGTTTAAGACCTGCTTGTAAAATGGAAATAAGGTGGAAAGAGGACAGGAAACATTCTGGAAAAATCGTCTGCACCCCTTTTGCAGTGACAGACGCCTCATATGCGCACCACCGGCCTTTTTATGAGCAGTCTCATTTCAGGGTGCACTCAGAGCAGCCCTGAAGGGAGGCTGCTGTCTTGACGTAGAGTACATTCCTTGGAGAGAACAGCCCACTAGTGAAAACGGGCTGTCTCCTCGTTCCTCTGCCACGTGAGGGTGTCTTCTAAAGATGGTCACGAGAAAACTGGTCCCAAACGTAAGAAAGATCTGTCCATATTCATTTATTGTTTTTATTACAAAATCTCATAATGAAAATATTTGTTACTTAGTAATTTTATCTTCCATTTTGAACTTCATACTTTTACCCACTTATTACAGATGAGCATTTAAAAGATGTGGCCAAATTTCAGAGTAATTCTTAGTTGTGGAACTTTTTCCTTTATGCTCATAGTTTATTTTTTATAGTTTATTGTTTAGCTGGTAGGGTGTGTATCATATTGGCAAGTGATAATGGAACTTCGTAAAAATAAATGTTCTTTCCACAGTAACTGATGTAGAGCTTTTACAGCTTTATTATCTGTCCTCATGAGAGAGCCTTCAGTGTTCAGGCTTGCCTCTAATTTTGGCTTCAGACCTTGCAGATTTACATGGTTTGAAACATGTAAACTCTAGTGCATCTCAGACTATAACTGACAGATTCTAATGTCTGAGAAAAGATTCAGTGTAAGATGGAGGGTAAAAAAGAATGATGGAAAAGCAGCAAAAATAGTTGTTTACTGGAGTTCGCAATAGCATAAGTATTTAGAATGTTGTCAGATGTGAAAATGTATGTAATATAGTAAGAACACTAATGCTTTGAAATCTTAGAGATTTTAAAAGTAGAGTTTACCGTTATTGATTGAATGCATGCTCACGATGTTCTTAAACCTCGTAAAAAACTCAGGATGCAGAAAGATGAGCAAGGTTATTTTAAGTCAAAAACTTTCCAATCCTGAAGTTTCTCTTTCTGTTTCTTTTCTTTGGTGTTGAATTATCCATTGTAGAAGAAAAATACACTTTCTCACACAGTTTTATTCCTACAGGATAAAAGGGAGCTTGAAGCTTCTCTGACCCTTGGACTGACCATGCGTGGAATCCAGATCTTCCAGGTGAGTGGGTGGGAAGTGAGTGTCAGACGTGTCCGCTGTGGCTGACGTCGATACGGCCTGTGCGGTCCTGCGGTGAGTTTGCTGGTCCCGTTCTGGCCTTGGCTGGTGGTCACTTCCTGTCTGTCTGGCACAGGCACGGGAGGTGCGGGATGGACGTGGGTGCGGTCTGATGCTTGGCAGTAGTTAGTCCTCCCGGACGCAGAGCAGCAGCAAGCGGAGGATGGGCCCCGCTCATCACTAGCAGGTCATTACCATCAGACGTTTTCCTTTCTGTGTCATTGATTTTAAATATTCTCTTTCATCCTCTGTGGTGGGGAGAAAAATGGCATTTTAATACAGTGCCTGACCAGACGTCTTAGTTTCTCTTCCCCTTTTCTGCTACAGCTTGTCCCGTGCATAGGTAGTAACTGTCACCTTTGCAGGTGGGGTGGTTTGTCCTGCAGCCGTCAGTAGGGGACCAAGGATGCATGTTTCTGTGAGACCTGGGAGAAAACAAGGCTGTCTATCTTTGGTGCAGGTGGAATATCCGCTTGTGAAAGTCAGAGCGCCTTACCTCGTCTCTGGAACGCCGGAGGCTGTGGGGCTGGCTGTTTAAATTTAGGGACAGGCCAGAAGGGGAAAGACCGCTGGGAAAAGGCCAGTTAATGCAGCCACTGAGGAACCAAAAGCTACGGAATTGTACACTCACCTTCTAATTACTGTCTGCACGTCTCCAGGGAGAGCTGGGGACCTCTTTTGGATTTTAATTACTGTGACTCAGCTGTCTGGAGAGACGCTAGGCCATTTTATAGTGTCTGTCAGTTTCCTCAGTGACTCTGTGCATTATAACTCTTTCCACAGAACGTAGATGAAGAGAAACAATTACTTTACGATTTCCCCTGGACGAATGTTGGAAAGTTGGTGTTTGTGGTAAGTTTAAAATAACGGACTAAAATAAATTACTTAGTTGTTTGTTTTTGTGGACTTTTATTATTTTTTGTTTTTTATAAAACAATATTGTCCCAGGCACAAAAGTTGATATTTTTTAAAAATCGAAGACAAAGATAGTTAGCTTTCTTATATTCTTACGCATGTGCTGTAATCCTGGGCACTCATCAATCCTTGTGGCGCTAAAAAGTGGAGCTAAAATCAAAGATTCTTACAGCCAAAGAAATTGCTGAGTTTAATTTGTGTGTCTGGTTCCCACTGCATGACCCTGGTTATTCTGGTTGCAGAAGAAATGTGGTGGGAAAGCAGTAGATGGGTTCTTCAAGTGGAGTTGTTTTAAAAAGCCTGCAGCCAAGGGATGGGAAAGCGGAAAGCCGTAATCAGAGGGTAGCTTGCTCTCGGTGTGGGGTCGGCCACTCCCTCTGGAAGTTACTTCTTCTGAGCAAAGATAAAAAGATGTTTCTATTAGTATCTGACTCTTTGAAACTCGTCATTATAAAGAAAGGTCTACAATTCTTAACAGGAAAAATACTCTTATTTTTAGAATATTGGAAATGGTACACTTTCTTCTGTCAGAGCAAAGTTGATTTTTCCTGGCTGTTTCTCTACGCTGACAGCCACAGCCGTTTTTGGTAGGGCTCAAAGAATTACAGTTAATGCTGTGAACATCTAGTGTCATTAAAACCCGTAATGTTGCGTTGTTCAGAAATTATTGGAAAAATACACAAAGAAAGGAGGAACATGAGGCTTGTCTGGATGGGCAATCTCCCGTCAGGAAAGTGGCCCCTCCATCAGGCTGGTCGTCTGGACGGCTCTTGGGCACTGACTCCTGGCTTTCTTCTGAATCGGGAGCCTGTTTCTGAACGATAATGGAGGGAACTCGGCAAATCGGAGCTCTTTTCCCAAATCTGATCCGCGCTTTCCCTCCACAGGGTAAGAAATTTGAGATCTTGCCGGACGGCCTGCCCTCAGCCAGGAAGCTCATCTACTACACAGGCTGCCCCCTGCGCTCCAGACACCTCCTGCAGCTCCTGAGCAACAGCCACCGCCTCTACATGAACCTGCAGCCCGTGCTGCGCCACGTCCGGAAGCTGGAGGAAAGCGAAGGTGGGGCCATCTGGGTGGGAGGCACGTGGACCCTGCCGCCGCGGCCTACCGTGCAGCCACTGCGCCGCTTTCCTAGAGTGAGGCGGGCGGCGGGCCAGGTCCACACGGGCTCCTGTTTGCTTTCCTGATGGCAGCGGACGCCCAGGCCCAGTGCAGCGTCCCTGTCCACAGTGCCTGCGGCTCCCATCTTTAGTGCCCCGCCAGGACTCTCTTGACGGTTCCCCGCGCATGGCTTGAAATTCCCTGGCGTGAAGCCACTATGTGAGGGTGCAGCCAGGGTTTGTCCTCCTCACTGCGTGGCCCACCTGGGTGCTACTGTCCCCAGGAAATCCTGGGTCCTTGGGTCACACTGACAGTGAAGCAGGTCGCAGAAGCCCCTGCAGCCTCCATCGACTGCTGAGAGGCCACCTCCGGCCCAGGGAGAATGCAGACAGGGCGGAGGGGATGTTCACGTCGGCGTTTTGTCAGCCGGTCCTGGGGGAGCTTTGCTGACTCAGAACGCAGCAGACCTTGTGGGCTCCGGAGTCTGCGGCCCTGACAAGGGGGGTGATGGTGAGGATGGAGGGGGCAGGAGAGAGGCCTCTGACCCCACTCCCGCTGTGCAGTTCACCCTGATGGTTAGCGCTCATCTCAGCTGTGGCGCCCTGCGGATGCTCCAAATCACACACTCCAACTGCCGACCCATGACGCTACTTTGCACATTTGTGTACTTTTTACTGTCTTCAGTGTGTTTTGTAAAGTCGCGTCGTGACAGTCTTGGTAATTCAGTCAGACGAGATTTGGGGTGTTCGTGGGGACATGAGGACGCAGATTCGTATCTTGGGTCCGCATCTGAGACAGGCTGCCCCTAGACCCGCGTGTCCTGCAGAAGCAGGGCGGACCTGCCGTCTCGTCACACATGCCCCTCAGAGGGGTTTGCCTGTCCGGCTGCTCCCGCAGAGTCCATCACCTGCACCGCTGACGCCAGCTCACTGGGGAGGAGAGGTTGCGTTTCGCATTTCTTAGAGTAAATTTCAGGGTTATTTAGATGTTTCTCTCAGTTTGAAACTGAGTGGTGCATAGCTTCTTAAATGTTTGCGGAGGATCTGGGTGAAACAGCACCGTGAAGGGAGCAGACACGGCTGCATGGAGCGCCACGCTGTGCCACCCTGACCTGGGCTCTGTGAGGGGGGAAAAACAGGCCTGGAGGGGGAGACCAGGGAGTCAGCATAGCCCGTGTCGCCCCGAGCCTGTCCCGAGGTCGGGAGGACCAGGCTGTCTGTGAACAGGCAGGAGGGCTGTTGAGTTCTTAGACCCGCGGGTCCCGATTGTCTTAGAACGCCAACACAGCAGAGCTTGTTTTACTTTTTCCTCCTCCCACCCTTCCAAGAGCCCATGGCTATTATTTCTGGTACAACAGTGAGCAGAAATGGTACGAGAATTTGCAAAGCCCTTCAGCTTCCATCTTCATCTCGCCCCTCTTGTCTTCAGAAGACAGGAGTCGTTGGGACCAGTCCGGCCCTGGAAGAGGGGCTATTGAGGATCACTTTCGTGGGCAGCCGTGTGTGTGTTGGGCTCTGATGTCCAGTCCCGTCTGCCTTCTGTGTGGCTGCACACAGTCACCCTTGTGCTTCAGCCTGATTGCTTAGAATTTTCATGAATGAACTGGAGCCCAGAAATGTACACACAGCCTTCTCAATCGTTTTTTCCATTTGCATCCTGGAGAGCGTATCGTCTCTGTGCTGACTCTCGTTCCCTCTCTGGGGAGCCTGTGGTGATCACACTTCAGAGCTAGATTCAGACATCAGGAGTGCAAGTGTTTTTCACTTAACCAAGAGATAAGACAATTGCATCCAGTAACAGACCCCTGAGAGCCCAATTAGTCTGCTAGTTAGCAGTTTCTGAAATAATATCAATTTAACCGTCCCCAAACGCACTCTTCGTTTTTAACATTGTTCTAATGTGTTATTTCTCATCAGTATTAGTACCAGGAAGCTGGACTGTTTCTGTTTTCATTTCTGACCTGACACACAGAAGTCCTGTGTTGTGTCGGTTGTCCGCCTGCAGCTCAGCTATGGCTCTGCCTCTGTGTGGCGGTCAGCTGAGTTTGGTAGGAGGCACTTTGCCACGTTGCGGTAACGACCAGCACTGACGTGTTAAACCAAAGAGCAGTGTCACCAGTCAGGACGCATGGGTGTCAATCGTCAAAACAGTAGTGATTTCACACTTGTTTTCTCAATAGATGATAAAGCCTCGCTCATTCACACTAGATGGGGAAAAGCAATCTTCATTAATGAAAACTCAAATTTTAGAAATTTTTGAAGGAAATTCTCAGAAGAATAGTTTTACTTTAAACGATGTTTAGCAATTAGAGGTAAGCTAGCAGTGGGCCAAACTGAACGAATGAACAAATGAAGGACCCCTGGCCTGTGTGTGAATTGAACAGTCTTCGGTAGCCGTGCTTCTGAGCTTCTGTGTGGGGAAGGACCAGAGGCTGAAGTTTCTCGTCCCCGTGGGCGGATGCTTTTGGAGATAGAGAGTCTTGGCGGCTGTCGTGGCAGCGTCCGACAGCCCTGAGCTTCTCAGTGCGTGTTCTCAGCTGCCTGCTCGCTTCTGTTTGGCCCACTGACAGTCCGCACACTTGGAGCAGCTCTCTCTGGTGTCGAAGCTTTGAGACGGGGCCCCCAGGTCTGTGTCCAGGTCCTCGCTCCCCTGCGGGCGTCCTGAGCTGAGCTCCTGTGAGAACCGTGGGCACTGCCAGGCACTGGGGTCAGAGGTGACTGTCCCTGCTCTGGGCCCAGGGACTCGGGCGAGCTGAGCCGCCCCTGTCCTGGTCACTGGGTGACGAGTTGTGTCCTCCCCACACAGAGAAGAAGCAGTATCGGGAGTCGTACATCAGCGACAGCCTGGAGCTCGACATGGGCCCGCTGGAGCAGCGGTCCCGGGCCAGTGGCAGCAGTGCAGGCAGCGCGAGGCACAAGCGCCTGTCGCGGCACTCCACCGCCAGCCACGGCAGCTCCCACACCTCGGGCATTGAGGCCGACACCAAGCCGCGGGACGCGGGGCCTGAGGACGGCTACTCCAGCGGTGCCGTCCACCGCAAGCTGAAGACCTGCAGCTCGACCACCAGCCACGGCAGCTCCCACACCTCGGGGGTGGAGAGTGGCGGCAAGGACCACCTGGAGGAGGGCTCGCAGGACGACGGTAAGCTCCGGCCCGAGCCGCCGGCGTGGCCCACGGTCGCTGCCTGCTCTTTGCCTCTCCTGGTGGGTTCCAGATATTGGCTCTGCAGACTCGATGTCTGGAGAGCTGCTAGGGGTGGTGTAGAGAAGGGCTGTGCTGCCGGCTCCCCAGTGACAGGGCAGAGTTGCTGCTGTGTGTGGACGCAGCCCCACCAGTCATGGCCCTTTGTCACCACGGGGCGCGGTTGTGGGTTCTGAGTCCAGCAGTGTATGTGAGCAGAGAGGAAGTCAGTCCTGCAGACCTCGTGTCTGCGTCTCCGACTCCCAGGTAAATAGGCGTCAGTTAGGACACGAGTGGATGTGCTGATACTGACAGAGATGTCGCGAACTTCTGCAAAAAAGGAACGATTGGAGCCCAGGCCATTGAAGAGTTAGCGAGTATTGCACCGGGCCGCTTAACTCTGTGTTGGGAGCTAAGCAAGACCTAGAGCCTGTACCAGCCAAACAGCATTTGTGTGCATCTGTGTTGTTATTTTTCTTGTTTTAATTACTTTTTAAATTGCAGTAATATTGGTTTATAACATTATATAAATTTCTGGTGTACGTCGTAATATATTTCGAATTCTGTGTAGGTTACATCATGTTCACCACCCAAAGACTAATTACCATCCATCACCACACACGTGCGCCTGATCACTGCTTTCGCTCTCCCCCCTCCCCCTTCCCCCCTTCCCCTCTGGTAACCACCAGTCCAATCTCCCTTGCTATGTGTTTGTTTATCGTCGTTTTTATTTTCTACTTATGAGTGAGGTCATACGGTATTTGACTTTCTCCCTCTGACTGACTTCACTTAGCATAATACTCTCAAGGTCCATCCATGTTGTCACAAATGGCCAGATTTCATCGTTTCTTATGGCTGAGTAGTTCTCCACTGGGTATATATACCACATCTTCTTTATCCATTCGTCCCTTGATGGGCATCTAGGTTGCTTCCAAGTCTTGGCTATTGTGCATAATTCTGTGATGAACACAGGGGTGCACATATCTTTATGCGTTGGTGTTTTCAAGCTCTTTAGATACATACTCAGCAGTGGGATAGCTGGATCATATGGTAGATCTATTCTTAATTTTCTGAGGAAACTCCATACTGCTTTCCACAGTGGCTGTACCAGTTTGCACTCCAACCAGCAGTGTGCAAGGGTTCCCTTCTCTCCACCACTTGTTGTTTCCTGTCTTGTTAATTATAGCCATTCTGACCAGAGTGAGGTGATATCTCGTAGTTTTGATTTGCATTTCCTTGATAGTTAATGATGTTGAACATCTTTTCATGTGCCTGTTGGCCATCTGTATATCTTCTTTGGAGAAATCTCTGTTCAGATCTTTGGCCCATTTTTTATTTGGGTTGTTAGGTTTTTTGTTGTTGACATGTATGAGTTCTTTGTATATTTTGGATATTAACCCCTTATCTGGTATATGGTTTGTGAATATCTTCTCCCAATTGTTAGGTTGTCTTTTTGTTTGTTGATGGTTTCCTTTGCTGTGCAGAAGCTTTTTAGTTTGATGTAGTCCCATTTGTTCATTTTTTCTTTTGTTTCCCTTGCCCGGTCAGACATGGTACTTGAAAATATGCTGCTAAGACTGATGTCAAAGAGCGTCCTGCCTATGTTTTCTTCTAGAAGTTTCATGGTTTCAGGTCTTACTTTCAAGTCTTTAATCCATTTTGAGTTGATTTTTGTGCATGGTGTGAGATAATGGTCTACTTTGACTCTTTTGCATGTGGCTGTCCCAGTTTTCCCAGCACCATTAATTGAAAAGACTTTCCTTTCTCCATTGTATGCTCTTGGCTCCCTTGTCGAAAATTAGCTGTCCGTAAATTTGTGGGTTTATTTCTGGGCTCTCGATTCTGTTCCATTGCTCTGTGTATCTGTTTTTGTGCCAGTACCATGCTGTGTTGGTTACTATAGCTTTGTAGTATATTTTGAAATCAGGGAGTGTGATACCTCCAGCTTTGTTCTTTTTTCTCAGGAATCCTTTGGCTATTTGGGGTCTTTTGTTGTTCCATATAAATTTTAGGATTCTTTGTTCTGTTTCTGTGAAAAATGTCATTGGGACTTTGATAGGGATTGCATTGAATCTGTAGATTGCTTTAGGAAGTATAGACTATTTTTTTTTTTTAAAGATTGGCCCTGAGCTAATATCTGTTACCAGTCTTCCTCTTTTTTTTCCCTTCTCTCCAAAGCCCCCAGTACATAGTTGTACATGTTCTAGTTGGAGGTCCTTCTAGTTCTCCTGTGTGGAACGCTGCCTCACTGTGGCTTGATGAGCGGTGCTGGGTCCACGCCTGGGAGCCGAACCAGTGAACCCCAGGCTGCTGATGCGGAGCGCACGAACTTAACCACTGGGCCACGGGGCCTCTTCTTTCTTAACAAGTAAAGAATAATTGACAGTCAAATCGTGTCATTAGCAGACACGTAGACAACACAGCAATCCGGTGAAGAAGAGAGCAGGTAGCATCTAGTTGAGAACTGCCCCTGGAGTTTGCTATTGTAGAGGCTCCTTAGCAAGTCTGTAAATGTGCGTAATTGCATAGCCTCTTCCGCATGTGGCTGTGGGTTACGGTGGCCACGTCCCTTCATGTCACCAAATGTCTTCTTCTGTGTCAGAAATAGAGATGTTGGTTGATGACCCCAGGGACCTGGAGCAGATGCATGAAGAGTCTCTGGAGGTCAGCCCGGACATGTGCATCTACATCACGGAGGACATGCTCATGTCACGGAAGCTGAACGGACACTCGGGTGAGCTCGTCTGGGAAGCTCGTGTCCTTGGGAGGCGGGTGGTCCTGGCCTGAGAAGCAGGTGCCTCAGAAACAGAAGGGGCGACGGCTGTGGACCAGGGACAGGACAGGAAGAGCCTGTCCAGGCCTTGTGGTCGACTGCAGGACCCAGTGCCCCGCGGAGCCAGGAAGGCAGAGGGCTCAGGCCGGGCTTACTGTGCTCCGCCCTGCGCTCACACGCACTCCTGTGAGGGGCTTTGTCTCCGTTTGTGCTGCCTTAACAGTCGTCAGAGAATCCCGTGATCCATCTGGACCCTTCGGACCCGCCTCCTCCTCACACATAGAAACCTGCAGACTGGGGAGCAC